>NC_056735.1:1468922500-1469177500 GCF_019279795.1 Protopterus annectens
TGTGCTCCAGTTTTTGCTAATATTGTATTAGAGCAATGGGAGGACTTGTATGTATTTAATTCTGAATTCAGGACTTCATGGGTACTGTATGGGCAGTACCTGGATGATATTGTCCTGTTCTGGAAAGGGAATGAAAATGACCTGTACAAGTTTTTCACTTTTATTAATGAAACAACTACTTTCTTGAGATTCACTATTAATAAAGAATTGGATTTTGTGAACTATTTGGATGTCAGCATTGTGAAAGATTATGAAAGGAAATGTTTTACCTCCCGATTGTTTAGGAAACTGACATATTCAAATTTTTTATTGCATTTCATGAGCTGGCACCCATTGCATCAAAAGAAGGCACTGGTAAAAGGTCAACATGTAAGATTGGCCAAGATGGTGTCTGACCCTGATTAATTTAAAAGGGAATGTGACACTATGAAAGACATGTTAGTAAAGAGAGGGTACCCTGAGGTGTGTGTTAATGACATTGTTGTTGAGGTCAAAAATAAAAGGATAAGTGGGCATTTTTCCCTCTTTTAGCTAAAGAAAATATGGATGGAAGGGCTGATGGAGAAATTAGGCCTCATGGTTTTGGATGTGCATTAACACTGACATTTACCTCTAATTTGTATGACATTAAGAATATTATTAATAAATATTGGAGAATATTCCACTCTGATCTAGATGTGGAAGAAAAAATAGGGAATAAACATATTGTGGTTTATAAAAAAGACACCTCATTAAAAGGAATATTAGAAATTAAAAACAGTAACTTTGAGCATCAAGGTGGTAGTTTTAGGTGTGGAAGATGCCCCCAATGTCCTTATATGACGGAAGCTGTGAGCATAAGGATTAAAAAGTCTTGGAGTATAAAACTGCAAAAAAACATTATTGCTATAGTAAAGGGGTCGTATATGTGGCAACATGTGACTCATGTGAGTGTTACTACTTGGGAAAAACAAAAAATGCACTTAGATTAAGAATTTATGAACACCTCTATGACATCAAACATAAAAATGACAAAAACACCCTATATAAACATATTAGTAGTCACCCTCAACATGGATTTAGGTTTTTTGTTGTGGAACAGGTTGATTTGGGGCCACGGGGGGGACCAGTAGATGATTTTTTTGGAGTTTCTGGAACTGAAGTGGCAAATAAAACTAAATGCTTACCAAGCCCCAGGGCTGAATGACAAGATTTATTTGTGCCCTTTGTTGAGACTTAAATCTATGTTCATGATATGAACTATGTATAAATTTTATAGATGGTGTATTAATATTTATAATAAGGTTTTAACAATTTTAGATTTCTTGTTATTACACCTATATATTTTCATACTGTCCAGTATGAATATATACATATATATATATATATATATATGTAATTTTAACAAGTATTATTACTAATGGCACTAAATGCTGAGGAAATGATGTAATGTCTGTTGTAGTAATTGGTCAGGGGGTACCATTTAAACTGGGATGTTTTAATATGCTGTATTCTGAAGAAGTCATATACCTGACGAAAGCGCTAAATTAAAGAGTAATTGGATTATCTTGGTGTCATTGCTGCCTGGTGAAGTGTTTTTCTTGGTTTTATTAGTTATTTGTGATACAATTTATTTTCGATAGGTAATTGTAGCTATGTCTCAATGGCCTAAAGTGTTAGTTTGTTAATATAGGAATTTCTAACCTGTGTATATGTTGTACATAGCTGAGAAGGATTATAGGATTGTTGTTCACAATACTTTTTATAGCTTGATTGTTAAGTTATGTTTTGATGTGTCCTAATTGTTGACTGTTCTTGTAAATTAATACATTCAATAAATACATTTTGAAAAATAAATATGTTAGAGTAACTGTATTACAATAGTGCTATCAGTTTGTATTGTGTAATTCTATTATCTGACAAGATTTAAGTTGTGAAAAAGGGGCTGACAAGGAAGTGGTGAAAATGAGGGCAAGCAGAGGGTGAGACACAGGGGAAGGATAAAGTAAATGTGTAGGATGGTGGTGGGAAAGTCCTATACTGTACCCTAGCTAAGCCTGGAATATTCAGGAAGTACTCTAAGGATAACTTCCTAATATTAAGTGATAACCTGGCAAAATTTCAAGCCCCCATAAATCCTGAGAACACTGCTGCCTACGCAGAACTGTTCACAGAAACCCTGTACAAGCATGTTAGTAGCTGCATAGAGGCAGTCATACCCACCAGGAAGATGTACAGAACTAACTCAAAAAACAAGCCACCCTGGTGGAATCACAAAATCAATGGGCTGTATAACAGAAAGAAGGAAATCATGGCAAAAATTAGGAGGTGCAGCACCCAGCAGGACAAAAGCGCTCTTGCCAAACTAAACTCAGAGGACAAATAAAGTCTACCAAAGCCAAATTTGAGGCTAATTTGACCTCCCATGCAAAGGACAACCACAAGGCATTCTTCAGCTGTGTCTGCAACCTCAAAGGTAATACGCAGTTGTGTGCAGAGCTCATTGTAAATGAAGCCACCTATACTGAGCCAGAAGATATAGCAAACCTACTGTCCGATAAATGCAGCTCCAACTTTACCCTTCTCCCCCCTCAACCCTTCCCTCAGGAAATACCTGATATATATATATATATATATATATATATATATATATATATATATATATATATACAGCTTCGCAATCAAGCAAAACATCTAATGACTAAAAATAAAAAAGAATATTTCCAAAGTCTTCAAGGCCAACAGAAAGAAAATCCCAAAAAATTCTGGAGCGCAATCACCTCCCTACTGCATCCAGGCGCAAAAAATAATCCTTGCCCAAATCCAGATGAAACTCCCTCTGAGATAGCCTCTCTCTTTAATAATAACTTCATTGACACTATTGCAAAGCTCACCTCCACCTTCCCATCAATAAACCTCAATCTACGTAATACGCCTTCATCACTCTCCCCATCTACCTCTCAAACTACTTTTTCACTCACACCCATACCTACCTCCACTATAAAAAAACTCCTTCAGAAACTCAAACCTTGTACTAACGCACCAGACAATTTACCTGCTGAGTTTCTACAACTATCTGCAAGCTCCATTGCCTACCCTATCAGCATAGTCCTCAACAGATCCATTAAGGAGTCCATGATACCACACATCTGGAAGAAAACATTTGTTCTTCCCCTGCATAAAGGTGACAACAACTCTGATATCTCTAAATTTCAACCCATAGCTATCCTCTCCCCCATCTCCAAAGTATTAGAAAAATGTATTCACACTCAGCTTCTCAGTTATCTCGTTAATAACCAAATCCTTTCCCCCCACTCAGCATGGCTTCAGGCCAGGGCTTAGTACTTACACTGCTCTCATATCCTTTCCAGACATGGTAAATAGGGCTCATGACACCATTTACTTGGTTTCCTCACTTTTCCTTGACCTCTCAAAGGCCTTCGATACAGTCCCCCATTTACTTCTACTTAACAAACTTTCCAACCTAGGTATCTCACCCCCCCTCACCCTAGACTGGTTCTCTAACTATCTCACAGAGAGGCAACAATATACTAAATGGCAACTATCCTGCTCACCATTTCTCAAGAAAATTATAGGAGTATCCCAGGGATCGATACTAGGTCCCCTCTTATCCAGTATCTTCATCAATAACTTCCATACCCCTCTCACTCATGACACAGTCATAATTTGTGGCAGTTTTTGGCACATGGTTGGCATTATTTGCCAGATTTGCATTAATCTTTCTGTTGTATTGTCTTATGTTGTTTAAATCATAGCTAAAATCTTGTCACACTGTAACCAAAACACCCATTCCTCTTCCAAACAGGGTCTGCTACTTTGCTCCCCTTGTTAAAGAAATGTGTGAGTTAATCTGGCATACAGTATGTTTTGTGCACATGGGGAAGACATATAAACATGCACCACTGAAGCCTTTCAGTAATTATTACAGCAGAATAGGGCCTGGGATCACAGGGCTGCTGCTACAAGTCATTTGGTTCCTGTATTTGATAAGTGACAGTTGTTTTTGCATTTTTTTCAGTTTGAAGTCACATACATCTGAGATGAGTGTAAGACTGCTCAAAATATATGTCTTGCCTCATGTTATGTTTGTGATTTTCACTTATAGGATATTAAATTGTAGTGGAATTCTATAGAGCATTATGTCTGAGGATGTGAGGCAGTCATTTTTGTTGTTTGCAGATGATGCTGCCTAATACCTGTTACCTGCAGTATGCACTGGAGTGGTTCACTGCTGAGTATGGAGTGTCAGGGATAAAAATCAGTGGCAGGGATAAACATCAGCACTTGCAAGTCAGTCATTGTGGCTCTCTTGTGGCAAAGGGAGGATTGTTCCCTGCAGGTGAAGGGGGAACAGCTACTTAGGGTAGATTTTATAAGGGTTCCTATTAGAACCATGAACGCTTGAAATTTAGAATGGCATATGGTCGACACCATATGATCGAAATTTCAAGCGTTCGAAGGTTAAACGTAATGGCACCATTTGGTGCAGAATGGGAGAATTTCCCTTTTCTGCACTGAAGTGCGATCTCAGAGTTGGTATATTTAAGTAGGGGGATGTGGGGGGTGCAGGGGGGCTTGCCTGCACCATTAAGGTAAGTTTTTTTTAATTTGTTTTATTAAATATTCGAACCTTTAAACTTCGATCATATGTTGTCGAACATATGAGATTCGCAGTTTAGAAAGTTGAATATATAATATAGACCCTTTTATAAGTATCTTTGAGTTCTTGATCATGAGTAATGATCAAGGGGAATTAGAGAGTGACCAGTGGATTACAATGGCAGCAGTATTGCAGGTATACCAGAGTGTGGCAGTAAAGCGAGAATGGAGTCATGGAATGAAGTTCACAATTTTCCAATCTATGTTCACATGAGCAGTAAATAAAATGATGAAATTATGGATGCAGGTGACAAAACGTAGTTTATTTCCCACAGGGAACATGTGATCACCTTTCTAGGAGGATCTCAGAGTATATTACTACCTCTTCATAATAAGGCAAATCAACTGTGACAGATACCTTGTGAGTCCTTCCTATATTTGCAGCTTTGACCTACTGAGATTGCAAACCCAGGATATGTTAAAGGGGGTTTTATGTCTCTGGTTACATGGAAATGCCCAGGAATCCCATTGGACACACTGGTAATTTTTGCTGGGGACAGGGAGGTCTAGTCTACCCTATTGAGATTGCTAGCAGTTCATCCATTTCATGGAAAAATTATTTAGAAGATGGATGGATGGATGGATGGATGGATGGATGGATGGATGGATGGATGGATGGATGGATGGATGGATGGATAAGGATATAATGTACTCATGTGACCATTATCACACCTTGTCTGGATTTGATGCCTCAGTTCCTGCCATGTCCAGGACGTTATGTAGTAGGCAGGTGTTTCAGTTAGAAATGATCATTTCCAGACTAATGCTATGCTCTAACATGTATTTTTTGTATTGATTTCCTATTTCTTTTGTATATTTATGTCATCTGGTAGTTTAATGCAGAGGATCACAGGTATAAGCTGGTTAAAAAAAGTTTCATCCTTTAGTCAAATCTCATGACACTCTACTCTGATAATAGGCTGTCCAATCACCTCCTCAGCCTAATTCACCAGCTAACTACCATCCTTCTCTCTGGCGACATACACCCTAACCCAGGCCCCCTTACCCCCCCTCAACATCCAAAGCCATCCTATTCACCTCTCTAAATACCCAAAGCATAGCCAACAAAGTCCCCAACCTCCATGCCTGTCTTCTCTACAATCAACCAGATAGCCTATCTAAGAAGCAAAAAATACCAAATAATTATTTGGTGTTTTTTGCTTCTTGGTTTTGTCTTTGCACCTTTGCCTTGTACTGTTGTTTTTTTAATTAACAGATATCCTGTCTTTTTCTGAAACCAGGTTTAAAACCTCATATAAAGGACTCAGAAATAACACCCCAACTACTCTATCATCAAAAAAGATAGAACCCACAAAAAAGGTGGAGGAGTAGCTCTGCTATACTCATTCTCCCTGTTACCCCTTATACTAAACCTATTCCCCAATTCAACACCGCCAAAATAATTTTGGCCCTACTTCAGCTAAATAAACACAAATACATATGCATAGCCTCTCTGTACATTCCCCCTGGGGACAACATCTCTCTACTCGAAAATATTCTCTCCTGGCTTTCCACCAACATTAGTAATGAAACAATAATCTTGGGTGACATGAACATAAATTGGTCCTCCATTCAATCCCCCACAAACTCCATAAATATTAACCTTTATAATTTCTCTCAGCTAAACAATTCTACTAGCAGATCCTCTAAAGACCTCTCTAGTAGTAGTATCCTAGACTGGGTCTTAGTTTTTCATCCTCACTATTTCTCCAATAGTGGCACACTTCCCAGCTCCCTCAGTGACCACCTTCCCACATTTGCCCACCACCTTCCTTCCCCCTTACAAATATTTCATAACTATACTTCCACCTGTTCCCTAAAAAACTTTAATCCCAATACCTTCTCTACCTCACTGAAATCAATAAACTGGAGTCCTCTGAAAACTCTCCCCCTCGATAATGCCGTAACCTACTTCAACTCAACATTCTTAAACCTCCTAGATTCATATGCCGCTCTAAAAACTAACAGAATGAAAAGCAAAACTGCCTCATGGTTAACCAAGGACACACTAGCTGCCATGCAACTTATAGACAAAGCTTGGGTATGCCACCAGAAAAATAAGACCCCCTCCACCCTTAATGAATACAAAGAGCTCCACAACAAAGTCAAAAAGCTTATCATAGCAGACCGCAAAACATATTTCTCCATACTACAAAGTAGCCATAAAACAAATCCTAAAAAAATCTGGAATTGAATCTCCACCCTCCTTAATCCTGACAAAAAAGAAAACCCTTGTCCTGACCCTAATACTCTAGACATAGATCTGGCCACCCAATTCAACTCTTACTTCATCAACTCAGCTACCAAACTTACCTCATCCTTCACTAACAATACTACTCCCCTACTACTACACCCCCCCCATCCTCCCCTTCCCCTTCACTCTCAAATACCTCTACCTCTCAACCTCCTCCTTTCTCTATAAAACCCATTCCCACATCTACCATAAAAAAGCATCTCTAGAAACTGAAACCTTGCTCCAATGCCCCTGACAACATTCCCTCATACTTTCTTAGTACAGCCACCAAAGCCATTGCCTTCCCCATCTCTATTTTAATCAATCGCTCTATCCAAGAAGGCTATGTAGCCCAACTTTGGAAAATGGCCTTTGTCTTACCCCTTCACAAAGGGGGCAACAAAATAATATCACAAATTTCTGTCCTATCACCATCTTATCCCCCATCTCCAAAGTTCTTGAAAAATGCATCCATCAACAACTCTATCTTATACATAACCACTTACTAACTCCCACACCGCATGGCTTCAGACCACGCCATAGTACTACCACCACTCTTCTGTCCTTCCTCGAAACTGTCAACAAAGCTTGGGAATCTGGCTGTACTGTATCTACCCTCCTACTGACTGCTCTAAGGCCTTCAATACCATCTCTCACAACCTTCTCCTAACTAAACTCTCTAATCTAAACCTATCCCTTTCCTCTCTCAACTGGTTCTCCAGTTACCTCTCAAATAGGCAACAAGCAGTTAAATGGAAAAAAAGTCACCTCCCCATCCCTCAACACCCCCACAGGTGTTCCACAAGGCTCCATACTGGATCCCCTCCTGTTTAATATTTTTATAAGTGATTTCCACCTCTCAGTCCCTAACACAAATCTTATCCAATACACAGATGATTCAACTATAATCTGTTCTGACACCTTTATCCCCACTCTCTTAAAACTAACCCAGGATGCTTTTTCTACCACTGAACAATGGATGAGAGACAATCACTTAGCACGCAATGTCTCAAAAAGAAAACTTATGTTATTTACCCCTTCTAAAACAACCACTATAGATAAAAACTCATTCTCCATCACTAGACACAACAATACAACTCATGAACTCGTATCTGAGGCCAAGCTATTAGGTGTCCTCATTGATGGTCAGCTTAAATTCAACTCCCACATACAAATAAACATAAAAAAAGCCCACCAGAAAACTTGGTATGCTCTACCGCCATTATCTCTATCTCACTCCCTCTACTAAGTTCACTCTCTCTACCACATTCCTCACCCCTTCTCTCCTATATGTTGCCCCACTCCTAACTAACCTACAATCCACACTTAAGTCAAAACTCTCCTCCTGCTATAATAAGATTGCCAAGTTTGCCACTAGCCACAAATATTCTACCCATCACTGTGTCACCCTACGGCGGTAGCATTATTACCTCACAGCAAGAGGTTCTCCCGTTCGATTCTCGGCTTGGCTTGGGAGTGCCTTCTGTGTGGAGTCTGCATATCCTCCCCGCGGTTGGGTAGCGTTCAAAAGACATGTGTGCTTAAATGGGCGTGCCTTCATTGAAGGTTAGGCGTCAAACTGGCACCTCAGCATTTCGTAAAAATGTACTGCCAATCATTAGCGGACTGGAGTTCCGCTGTGGCAACCCCTTACCGGGAAAAGCCGAAAGACCAACAACAACAACAACAACAACAACAACAACAACAACAACTGTGTCACCCTTCACAAACTAAATTGGTTAGAGTTACCCAATTATCTCACTTACATTCAACTCACTCATGTTCACAAACTCATTTTAGCCCCTCCCTCTGTACCTCCCTGTCCTCCTCCTTTAAAATGCACCTTCCAGAAAGATTCTTAAGATCCAACAATCAAAACTTGATAGAATTACATAAACCCACCCAGCCCTCTGGCAAAAATCTCCTATGCTTTGCCCTTGCGTGTCAATGGAACTCCCTACCACTACCCATCCGTACCATCTCTAGTCACTCTTCCTTAAAGACCTTACTTCGCTCACACCTAACATCTCTCTGGGAATGCTCCTGCTCCCATCCCACATAAGCTCTTTTCCTCTCTATACCTCACACATCTCATGTACTCCAGAGTCCTATTCATTTCCTTGTAAAGTACTACCAAAAATTTACAACAATTCTTATTTTTCTTAACTTTGTTTGTTTCATATTGTATCTTTAAATACTATGATTTTATTTTGCACTTCTGTATTTACTGTTATATAATTACTTGATTATAACTTTTGTTATTGTGGAGCTTTTCTCCCCAGGTCTCCATTGAAAACGGGTTCTTCTTGGCCCAATGGACCACCCTGACAAGACAACTGCAAATAAATAAATAAATAAATAAATATGCTGATGATTCCACAATAATCTGCACTGCCAAATCCATTTTTGAGCTGCAGCATCTAACCCAAGATGCCTTTACAGCTACTGAAACTTGGATGACAAACAACCACCTCGCTCTAAACCCCAATAAAACTAAACTACTAATATTCACCCCCCCAAAAAAAAAAAATACCCCTCTCAACAGGAATGAATTCTCTGCCCAATCCCTAACTAATACTATCATAGAAGTCGTTCCAAGTACTAAACTGCTAGGATTCACCATTGATGAAACTCTAGCATTCGACCTCCATATCCACAACAACATCAAAAAACACATCAGAAACTAGACACAATCAATTCTTTAACTTCACTGCTAAGAAAGTTCTAGCCTCTTCCTTTCTGCTTCCATCTCTATTATATGGTGCCCCCATCCTCAGCAATATACAGTCCTCCCTGAAAACCAAACTTGCCACATGCTACAATAAGATTGCCAAATTTGTAACAAGCTCAAAATACACAACCCACTACTGCTTATCTCTACATCAACTAGACTGCCTTGAACTGCCACATTACCTCACTTATCTTCAATTAACTACTGCACATAAATTTATATACAACTCATCAATGTGCCCTTCTCTTTCTTCCTTACTAACCACATACCACTACAAGAGACCCCTTAGGTCTGAAAACAAAGTTGACAAACCAAATCTCTCAGCAGGTAAAATCCTGTACTCTTTCACTGTCTCAAAACTCTGGAATGCCCTCCCACCTTCTATCAGAACCACCAGTAATCCTGCTCTTTTTAAGACGTCCCTCAGAAAACTTCTTCTCTATGGCACTGTACATGTGCCAAAATAACATCTCCTTAAAAATCCACCTACTCCACTAATTCCATCACAATACTCATATAGCTTTTTTTCATTTCATCCTGCAATAACTACTGTGTGAGCTCTCACTCTGCCTTGCTAAGTCTTAGCTTCTAGCACCTACAAACCAATAACTATGAATCAGAAAACTCCACCTTCAATGTTAATAATTCTACACAATGTAGACATGTAAGAACTCTACACAATATAGAAGTGCATAAGTATGTATATAATAGCTGAACTGTTGAGATTATAGTATCTTCAGTACAGTGCAGCTGTATATAATTTGTACTAGCGTTACTCTCTGATATTTTACATTATTGTAACTGCAATTTACTACATTTTGTGTGTTATTTTTTCTTGTATTCTTTTATAATATATGTGGAGCTTTTTTCCTGGGCCTCCACTGATAATGGGCTCACCTAGGCCTAGTGGACCTTCCTGATAAACAAATGCAATAAATAAATAAATAAATACCATCAAATATAACTCCCCCTGGTATCACTAGAGAACAGGTCCTTAATGCTCTTTCAAAGGCCAAGAACACTGCATAAATAGGGCCAGACAATATCCCAGGATGCCTTCTAAATAGCATGAAACATAACCTATCAGGCACTCTGGAATTTCTATTTAACTGTAGCCTCCAAACAGGCTTTGTGCCTCATGAATGGAAAACAGCAACATTCATCCCTCTGCACAAATGTGGGCCAGTTACAGACCCTGAAAACTACAGATTCATAAGTCTCATTAGTCTTATATGTAAAGCCTTGGAAAGAATTATCATGGAAATGATCAATAGTGATATAGTAAACCTCCAGACACTGGACCCAACCCAGTTTGGTATCGTCAAGGGCAGGTCATGCCTACTTAACCTAGTGGATGTCTTTGAGAAGTTCACTAAAGCAATGAATGGGAGCAAAATGATTCACGCTGCCCACCTTGACCTGGCCAAGGCATTTGACACAATACCCCATTCGGGCATTGCTGACAAACTTAAGAGGTTAGGTACAAACCTATATGTCACCCAGTGGATAGCCAACTGGCTCACAGAGAAGACCTAGGAAGTCAGAACTGGGAAGTCCACCTCTACAAAGAGGCCAGTCACAAGTGGAGTCATTCAAGGATTTGTCCTTAGAGACCACTCCTTTTTGACATTTATTTCTCTGAAGTCAAGGCCAATGTCAATGGTCTCTGGCTGACTAAATTTGCAGCTAATTGCAAATTAGGAGCTGTCATTGAATCCAACACTTATACAAATGTTCTCCCAGAAGGGCTGATGCAGACAAACAACTGATGTCAGAGCCATGGACTAATCTAAATGCCAAGAAATGCATGATAGTATCCTTTGGGAAGTCATGCACCCCTGGTAACTATCATATTGACAACACATCCTTTAGAGTTGACCCAGTAGTGAGGAACTAAGGGACACACATAAACAGTAATCTAGCCTTTGACCATCATGTGTCTACAGTAGTGAGGAAATAATTTTATGTTACGCAACTTATAAACAAAGGTATGGCATCTAAGTACAAGGAAATCATTGTTCCACTGTGTTTGGCATTCATGAGACCTATCATTGAGTATAACACCCCCTTTGGTACCTAACCAAGTATATCCAACAATTGGAGCATCCACAGAGGTTCCTCACTAAAAGAGTACAGGGAGTAGGCGTGTAAGTAAAATGTCCTATGCAAACTGCCTCAAGGCCTAGCCCTGTATGCTGTCTCCTACAGGCTCTTGAAGGGAGATCTATACGTGGCATACAGGGCATTGTCAGACCCCAGTCTGATGGACCTTCTGCATATCCACAGAAGAAACAGCACCAAAATTACCCATTCTAAAGACTTAAACATTGCCTGTGATATAAATGGGACCTGCTAGAGAGACAGGTATGTATCCGAGAGACTACTCCATCTCTGGAGCAGGCTCCCCATCCATGTGAAGCAGAGTTCCTCCCTAACCAAATTCAAGTGCAACTTGAACAATTTGATGTGGAACAGGAAATTCATTCTTGGTTTGGCACCTATGTCTGTAATGGGCACAGGCAGCCTGTAAATGTTTCATCTCCCAGGCCCTGCTTGACATTATCAATGATATCAGAACTTGTCAGAGATATGGGATGCATGGCTAGGCTTAAAAAGGCCCTTGTGATCATTAGCCTAGTAAACACCTATGAACCTGTGTGATGATTTCTCAACTTTGTGGTCTTATACCATGACAATGTGGACATTAAGGATCCCTTGTTTCACACACGCACACATCACCTTTTCCTGATTTGAACTTTGGAAATCATGGCCTTAACGTATCATTCAGAAGTTAAACATTATGTGTCACATGCAGAGAGGTATTTATGAGACAGAGAAATGGAGCTCATATACAAAAGCTTTAACATTCTAACACTTCACATTTATGGAACACAATATTTATTTTCTCATAGTTGTCCTTTGTCATTTCACAGTAGATGTGAATGTGATATTTGCAAGAAATCATGTCACAGTACAAATGAATGTATGCAGTACAAGAGTATGTTTCTGCCTTTCTTTTGTGAACAGTACTGTCTTTTGGTATATCTGTAAAGTGACTGCATTATGATTTGCATTTATTTAGAAATTGTTTGTATGTTTGAGTTTTATGTACTTCATATAACTTGCACACACTACATTCAGAGGCACATTTACCTCTCAAGCATATATGCTTATAAGTGGTATCATGTTTATCCCCTAAGTAAGTTGATGTAATCTTAAACTTCTTTTGTATTTTTTATTCTCCCTGACACACTCTCTGTAACTGTATATCAATGTGGCAGGAGTGTTAATTGTTAATGTCAATAAATAAATAATGATCCCAGAAGTACGGAGTATAATAGTGCAGTCAGAGCCTGTTGTAAGAGTATACCTGGTGGAGATACCTAACACTCAGTGCTAGAATCTGCACCTGAGAGAGGCATACAGCCTTTGACTTTTCTTTCAAGTGCAGCCCATTGCTGCGGTGGCTACCTTTTCCAATGCTGAAAGTGGGGCATTTTTTCATGAAACTGTTAAATTCTGCTTGTCAGATCATACTCTGAACCAAGGGACTTCACCATATTGCTAACATAAAAATTCACTCTTGTAGAACTTAAAGTTGTGTCTGTTGTTTTGTATCACTTTAGATGTTTTCATATACAATATAATTATTCTATGTATCTTTAAAAAGAAACATAGGAAATATGTTTTTTCCTAAAATCTCAGAACATTTACCATTGTTCATAGTTTTTTCCTCAAGATGCAACTGCCCAAATAGGAAGATGGGTAATTTTAACAGGCTGGTTTGACAAAATGCTTAAAAATGAACAGGTGGTAACATTACCCATGGCTATAAGGGCTTAATAGACTAATTATATGCATTACAAAAAAAA
Organism: Protopterus annectens; assembly: GCF_019279795.1. Lineage (NCBI taxonomy): Eukaryota > Metazoa > Chordata > Ceratodontiformes > Protopteridae > Protopterus > Protopterus annectens. The sequence goes on from NC_056735.1 coordinate 1,468,935,996, forward strand.
CTCTTACAAGGGATAATTGGCTAGGCTTAAAATGTCTCGCAAGGGCAGTTAGCTTAGTACTAATCTATGAACCTATGAACTTGGAAGATAATGCTTCTGTTCATTTTAAAAGAACAAGGAACAAGTTTCCTAATAATCTAACATCCCTGACATCCACTCCACTTTTCAGAAAGCAACTAAAAACCTTCCTTAATTCACAATGACTATGCCCATGTACTAATCCTGACTGAAACACTTTTGACATGACCAACCCTTTCTAGTTTATAAGTTTCTTTTTTAACTTCTGTGGTCTAACTGCTCTAATTCTGTTTTTGCATCAATCCTTGTTTATATTAAGCTATACGTTCTTGCTTAGTTGTGTCATTTTTTTGTCATGTTATGTTAGATAAGCCTAACTAAAAGGGGTTTTTCTATGTTTAATCAATTTTTTGGAAATGATCCCCTTATGTCTTTTCTTACTCATGTATATCAATTTGCATAACATTATTGTGGAGCTTTTCTCCCCGGGCCTCTACTGAAAATGGACAAATATCCAGTAAGGTTAGCCCTGTCAACAAATGTAAAATAAAATAAAATAAATAAATAAATAAAAATAAAAGCCAAGAGAGCTGCTGTTTCTATTTTTCTGTAGGATGTAGACAATGAAACACGATTTGTATTTATCTGCTGCCTCCAGTGATTTCTTGGACTATATATTTATATATATATATATATATATATATATATATATATATATATATATATATATATATGGGTGTAGGACATATACTCGACTTCACTAAATACTGAATGGCTAAATCACGCTCACTAATGCAAGAAGTCATGAAATCACAAAAACGCAAATAACCGAATCTAGGAAAACACCGAAAATACAATAATGGCAGAAAGTGCAGAAACACCCAGAGGCAACAAATAACGTAAACATTACTTAATCCCAGCTCAAATTAACATCTGTTCTTGTCACAGAATCCCCGCATTAACGAAATTAACTTCATTTAAATCTTCAATAATTGAGCTATAGCTTTAATGAATTGCAAGCTTGTGTATTCTTCTTTCTTTTCCATTATGATTTCAAAACGTTCATCTCTTTGTATTTGCTTCCTCTTCTTCGGGGTAGGGGGACAAACAGACAACATCCTACAGCGAACCTCATCAACTCTGTCTTGCTCACGACATATACTCTGTAGAATACTGAGAACATCAAAGAAGTGCTTCTCTGCTATACAGCGTAGCCTCCTGTGCCACGCTTCAATTGCATTCTGCGTTCTGGGCAAATTCAACTCATTCAACACAGATATATTCCAGAAACTTACTGGAAAAAGAGGTAGAAATCACATTTCTGTTGACATCCTAGTTCTCAGAACTCTAGGTTTACTCAACAAGTACCATTCCATAAAGTATTTAAGTAACGGCTTTCCTTCCACAGGGAACTCTTCTTTTAATAAGTTAAAGGTTTCCAAAACTTTCTCCTCTGGAAGAAACGCCAATGCAACTAGATGTTTAACATTATGCTGAAAGTGAATATCTGAGTTATAATGTGATGAGTGCCCTAAATTTTGCACTTTTCTCCAAACATTTCTACCAAAGTGGAAAAAACACCCCTTACAGAGCACACCATTTACATTGTGATGCACACTTTGTATAGCTGCAGGCTCAAAATCACACAATATAAATGATGCACTTAGTAGCAGGTTAAACTCAGACAATAGCTCAAATATGCCTTTCCACATAAGATTGTATGCTCGATGGGACTTTTTATTCATAAGACAGTAAAGGAGTGGTATACTTTTACTGTACCCACCATATCTGACAACAGAATGTATGGTATACAATTGTCTACACTCTGAGCCCCTTTGAAAATAAGTACCATCCATTAACAACATTCTTGTAGAACTGAGATCTTTCAAGTTGGGTTTTGTACTAAACAGCACAACAGTAGTTTGCTTAATAGCATCCAATAACTCTTTCTTTACAAATACGCTGTCTTTCAAATGGAAATCATCGACTTTGATGTCAGTTAAGCTGACGTTTCTACAATGTAAGCCACACCTACTCTTTGAGCAAACACGCTCAACTGTTTGCACCATAGATCTTTGGCTGGGTAAATAAGATGCACACTCCAAAGAAATAGAAGCTACAGTGTCGTCAACCACAACACGCGGACAATCTCTAGACAGAAAAGTTCTTTGCTTCAGCTCACTTCTAACCCGATACATCTCAACTTCATCGGGTTCACCAGAATGATAATGGTCTACACTCTTAACTAATTCCTCACCAGAGGTAACTGCAATTGTGACTGCTCTACCCTTGCATTTGTCAGTTACCTTATATTTACAGCTCCAGTACTTTCGGGTTTTTGTCTTCTTTTCCAGTTGACATATATATAGCCATCTATAAGTAATATTTTTCCACCTTTCTGTGACTTCACAGTGTTGTAAATCTGTCATAACACTCCAGGTGCAAGTCTGCAGATTTCCGCCATAGTAGCAGTACGTTAGTACTACGAGTAAACCTGTGTGTTCCATTTAAAGGGAGATTAAAGGTCTCAATTGATATCAAGCGCTGTTCGGTTAAATTACATTCAATCAATTGACTTTTCGTGATTGTATGACTTTGTGCATTAGTGAGAATGTTTTAGCCGTTCGGTATTTAGTGAAGCTGGGTATATGTCCTAGACCCATATATATATGTATGTGTATATATATATATATATATATATATATATATATATATATACATACATGTGTGTGTGTGTGTGTGTGTGTGTGTGTGTGTGTGTGTGTGTGTGTGTGTGTGTGTGTATATATATATATATATATATATATATATATATATATACATACATATACATATATATATATATATATATATATATATATATATATATATATATATATATATATATATATATACATATACATACATACATATACATATACATACATACATATATATATATATATATATATATATATATATATATATATATATATATATTGTCATATACATCAGTTCAAAATTATTGTTGCCATCTTTCACAAGGACCAAAGCTACACCCCTTACACTTCCTGCCACTAGTCAAGGGGAAACAGAATACCTTTTTTGTGTTCTTTTCCATGGGCCTCATAGACTTCATCACATTGCATTAAAGGATGTTTTTGTTAAATAAAAAAAAAAAAACAGTCCAAGGCAGTTTTATTTACAAACTGTAGCATTCTGTTTGTGCTGCCAAACAGAAAACTAGACAGTGGTTTCCAGACAATCAGACAATCATTATCATTTCCAGGTAGTCCAAAAAAAGATGCATAGGTGGCAACCTTAGTTTATTTACAAGGTAGTTAAACAAAACATCCTCTGCTTTGTCAAAACAGACAGAAACAAAAAACTTAAATGTAATGCAGTCTTTAAGACAGAAGAGTTGCTGGTTCAACCAGTGCCCTGCACCAGTAATATGATCCAGCGCCTCACAGCAGTTTACTGTATTAAGAAAATCGCTACATTGTAACTATTGACTTATTACAGATCAACCCCACCCAGCTCTTCCACTGAAAAGCAAAAAAAAAAAAAGACTTTCCTTCTACTGTTACATCAGTCAGGTGACCAGATGTACAGCATGCTCCCCTCCTTCATGCCTAGGTTTTACCTTCACCTGACTTTATGTTTTCTGTCTGTAAAGCTTTAATCTGTTGTAAGCAACACACAGTGTAGTGTACAATGTGGGTTTAGTCAAGGCTACCCTACTTTTCCCACTCCTCCCCAATTTGAAAACCTCACAAAGTAGGCATTACATTACATAACCCCCCTCCCTGCAGCACAGGACCAGTGGTTCATAGGTGTGTACTAGGCTAATGGCCCTAGAGCCTTTACAAGCTTAGCCCCAAATAATTGCCCAGGCACAGTGCCACCCAATGTTAGTTAACAGTGCCCCTATCCAGTAGGGTAACTGGAATGATCCCTGGAGTGAACTTTCTGTTACCCATCCACTCATCAAGAGTTCTCTTGAAGAGGGCCAGCGAGGTGCACTGCTTGACATGAATGGGAAGCTTATTCCAGAGTATGGGCAGTCTTTGGGAGATGAACCTGTCCCTGCAGCATATTCTGTTAATTCTGGTAATGAGGTTGTGATCTCTGAAGGGTGTGGCACAGCGGACTGGGATTTCTTTAGGTGTAGCATTTCAAGTAGGGCTGGGTTGGACATGGCTTTGTAAGTCAAGCAGAGATCACCTCTAATCAGACGATAAGAGACTGAGAACAGCTGAAGTTTCTTGAGTCTGTCCATGTAGGACATGTGTTTATGACCTAGGATCCTGTTTATGAGGTACTTTTGTGGCCTGTCCAGCTGTTGTAGATGTCTGGTCAGGTACATACCAAATGGGGCATTATATTCGATGACTGGTCTAATGAGGGATGAGTAGAGAGGGATGATGACCTCTTTCTTCATGGATGTGAAACCTTTGGTTATAAGATGTGCCACATAGAAGGACTTTCTGACCACAGTGGCAGTGTGGTAGTCGAAGGTGAGGTGGCTGTTGACCTGGGTCCCCAGATCTCTTATGGCCCCTTCAGTGTTCAGTGGGCTCCCATCAATGTGGTAATTTATGGGAACTGAGTTTTTTTCCAAAGGAGATGATAATGCATTTTTTGGCGTTAAGCTTCATGCCATGGTTCCAACACCAGTCACTGGTCTCAGAGAGGCTGTTTTGTAGGATGTCTGCTTAACTTGGGGAGTTGATAATGACTCCTAGCTTGCAGCCATCAGTGAACTTGGTCAGCCAGAGTCCTTTTGTGTTGGCCTGGACTTCTGAGAAGTAGATGCCTTACAGGAGAGGGCCCAGGACCAAGCCCTGTGGGACTCCACTCGTGACTGGTCGACAGCCTGACTTGGAATTCACAACTTTCACTCTGTGGGTCCTGTCTGTGAGCCAGTTTGCAACCCACTTAGTGATATAAGGATTGATGCCTGGTTTGGTGAGTTTATCAATGATACCTGAGTGGGGAATGGTATCAAAGGCTTTGCCTATGTTGAGGTAGGCTGTATGCACTGCCTTACCCTCGTCTACAGCCTTGGTGACTGCCTCAAAGAATTCAGCCAGGTTCAGCAGACAGGATCTCCCCTTGACAAAGCCAAACTGTGTGAGATCAAGAGTTTGGAGATTGCCTATGTTGAGGTAGGCTGTATGCACTGCCTTACCCTCGTCTACAGCCTTGGTGACTGCCTCAAAGAATTCAGCCAGGTTCAGCAGACAGGATCTCCCCTTGACAAAGCCAAACTGTGTGAGATCAAGAGTTTGGAGATTGCCTATATCTTTGTTAAGCAGGTTCTAGCATCTACAGATGGGGTGCAGTCTGTGGCAACATAGCTGCATTCAGATGATATCAGCCAAAATTATACAATATTTTAAACTGGAATGGCTGCAGAGGCAAAGTCCACCTGGCAAGCTTAGAATTAATGCCTACCTATTTGTAGAATCATTGAAGCAGTGCATGATCTATAGCTAATAAAAACTCTCTGCACATAAGATAGCAGTTAAGGATAGATAACATCCATTTAATAGCTAAGCATTCTTTCTCATTTGCTGAATACTTCCACTCAACCTTACTTAATTTCCAGCTAATATAGCAAATTAGGTGTTTCTCCCTTCAGTAACTTGTGTCAGTACTGCTCCTGCTCCTACTTAGAGGCATCTGTGAACACTGTGAACTGCTTGGAGAAATCCAGGACTAACAGCATCAGATCAGAGCACTATATATTCTTCAGTTGCATGAATGCCTCATCTGTCTCTTCCATAAATTTGACATTTGGGGAACATTCACCTTGGTTAATATAGTTAAGTATCACGTGACAGTGGTGAAGGTTTTTTTTTGGTCACTCATGGAACATCATTACTCTGGCCCAGCCCCCAATGTCTCACATCCATTTCAGTTTTGTCAGCTTGACTCAGATGCCTCCCAGACTTACTCTGATATTGCTGGGGCTGATTGTGGATCCTAAGGCTGTCCTGGGGCTCCTCCATCTCCACTTCCATAATGACTTGTTATATGCCCTACTCATTCCCTGCCCCCACCTCCCATGCTCATCAGTCTCCATTCGAGGGTAACTCCCTTCATTGAACCACACCTCCCCTTAAGGCAGTACAAATACCAAATTCTCTCCCACCTGGCTCAGGTACACCCATCTCTCCTTGCCATTCCATAAGTCACCTGAGCCACTAATTGTACCCAGGTCAACTGGGCCATAGTCAGGGCTTCATTCCTATATGCCACTTGAGCATCGCAATACTGGTGAAGTTTGGTATAAATTTGCAAATGTATGGTAGTAGTTGGAGAACTCCCAAAAAAGACCTTGACCTGTCTTTTGGTAGTGGGAATGGACCAGTTTAATGTGGTCCTTACTGTTTCTGATAGGGTTTTACTATCCCCCTTCCTGTCATGCAGGCCAAATATTCAGGTTCAGCCATGCACAGTTAACAATTGGCAGGTTTAGCTGTTAAATCAGCCTATCTTAATGAATTTACAACAGCTTGGCCCTTGACCAGGTGACTTTTCCAGTCTTCAGAAAAAAAAGTAAGCTGCTGCATACCTGGTGTAGGTGGAAGCATCCTATCTATAAGCCTCTGCAGTATTGCTGTTGTATGATGAAGCCCAAATAATATCACCTCATATTGAAAAATGCTGACAGGTTTGGAGAATTCTGTTTTCTTCTTCGTTGACAGAATTAATGGGTTTTGTCAATAACCCTTAGTCACATCCAGTATGAACAGGACTCTGACCTTACTTAATTTTATTATTAGTTTGCCCACTGTAGGTATGGGGTAAGAATCAAATATGGATATACTATTCAGTTCTCTAAACTCATTGCAAAATGTTACAGGACTATTCAGTTTGGGAATGAGGTCAATGGTGCTAGTTTCCTCGCTGTTATTCCTTTATGTTTCTCCAGCTTAAGCATCTTTAGTATTTCCTCCTTTGCTGCTTGCTGTTGGGAATCTGGCATTTAATTGAGTTTTAGATTTATTTTTTCACTAGGGATAATTTCAACATTGTGTTGAATTAAATTATTTTTGCCAGACAGTTCTGAGAATATGTTCCTTTTTCTGAGTACTCACTCTGTCTTGTTGCTTTGGAATGCTGAGAATGTTTCTGTTATCTTTACTTCAGGGTATACTGGCATTTTTAACTTCCTCAGCAAACATACTACAGGTATCACATTTTCTTTCCAGGGCTTCGACACATTTATGTAATGTAGCCATTTGATTTTTCTTTTTACAGTTTGCCTTCCTTACTTTTCAGTTTGCTTCCTTTACTCACTCTATCACTTCAAAAGACCCTTATAACTTAGCAAGAAATTTGTTCTCAGCAATGGGTACTAACACAAGCACTTGGCACCTGTAGAATATGTGTGTATTGTACCTTTAAGAAGCATTTCCAAGGACTGAATGTGCATATAAATAGCAAGCACATGCTAGCTGCAGTGCCATTTTGAGAGTGCAGCCAGAGAGTGAACATGAATGAGAGAGATTGTCAGTCTGTTTATACATTTATCTGAGTTGAAGTTATTTACCTTGTTTCCTGATGTATTTGTACATAATAAAGCTGCTTGAACATAACCCATGCATGTTTATCTATTCCATCCTGACAAGACAAGTGAGACGAAAGACATGGTGTCAGAAGTGGGATTCTAGAGACTGCTTTTTAGAGGTACGAGGTGCAGAAGCAATGATAAAGACAGACTAAAAGAAACGAAACTAAAAAAAGGCCAGAAATAAGTTAAAGGTAATGAAAACTTGCACAAACAATTATTTTGTTGAAAGTAATAAAACAGAACATTGCAAGGGCACAAAACACATTACTAAGCAAAAAAATAGCTCAGAAATGTTTATTAAGCAAACAAAAGACATAAAAGTTTGTTAATTAAGCAAAATCATCAAAGTTAAGATATTTGATAAAACAATTACCAGAAAAGTACATAAGAGGTTCAGAGTCAACTTGGAATTGATAAACAAACATGTTTAGAGTAAAACAAGCACATGAAAATAGATTAAATGGGCAAAATGGATATCATAAAAGGCAAAAATTGCATATTAAGCATAAATGCTTAACATACAAGGCCATGTCAAATCCAGAGCTGTTGGACATGCTACATTTAAAGAAATCCCAATCCTTCAGAGCCACATGCTCCAGGGATCTAAACCTTGTCATCACAATGAACAAACCATGCTGGAGGGATAGGTTCCTGACCCAGACACTCCCCATACTCTGGAATAGACTGCCCATACATGTCAAGCAGAGCGCCTCTTTGGCCATCTTCAAAAGGAACCTTGATGATTGGATGGGAGAAAGGAAATTCACCCTGGTGATCAAGTCAGTCACCCTGCTAGAAGGGGTTCAGGGAAGTAAATAGTGTGGGAAGAAAAAGCCAGAGAATTGTTATGGCTAGGCTTGTTATAGGCCCTAGGGCCGATAGCCTAATACCAACCTATGAATCTATAAATGAAACAAGGCGACTGCATGTTTTTTGGCATAAATAGTTATTTCACATTGACTAAAGTTCTGCATAGCATAACTAGAGTTATTAAAAGCATTGCAAAGTGTGTAAAAGTGTTTACAGTGTGTGTGCATTTATTCCAAACAATTAACTGCATGCAGCATGCAACTATTTCATGAACTGCAGTCAATATACAGCCATTTTGAAAAGTTTCTTATGCTGGGTGTGTCTACTTGCAAGGGACTGGCATTACAGAGTGTCTCTTGCAATATAAAGAATTACGTAGCAAAGTACAGCCATTTTGGAAGTGTTTCATTGTGCTCTCTACTGTTTATTTGCAATGTGTAGTTACTTCAAAATGTTTCTCACTCTGAGCTTCTTCTGCTGCCCAGTTTACATGCAATGTGCAGTTACTTTGAAATGTTTCTTAAAATGATGATAAATAACTTTACAATACAATAATTTCAAGAGTGTTACAGTGCCCGAGAAGTTTATTTTGCAAAATATTTCACAGACTTCAATTACTCTAAAGTATTTTGTGGAGTTCAGTTACTCAAAAGGCTAATTGTGCTATTGAGTATAGTTGCAAGTACTAGCATAAATTTCTGGCATATATATTTACGTGTGTGTGTGTGTGTGTGTGTGTGTGTGTGTGTGTGTGTGTGTGTGTTTGTGTGCGCGTGTGCGCGTGTGCGCGTGTGTGTGTGTGTGTTATAAATTCGTGCATTTACAAGTGGATTTGGATTGCACTGTGTTTTACTAAAGTTGCTTGCATGGCAGATGGATTTTGAAAACCCTCACCACTTGCATTTGATCAGAATATTGCAGAAAACTGGAGAATATTTGAGCAAGTATACGATATTTATACACAAGCAGCTTAGTCAGATAAAGATGCATGCACCAAGGCATTAATTTTGCTAAACCTAGCTGGGTCAGAGGCCATTGACAGAGAGCATTCATTTGTGTATGCACCAGCAGTGTGTGAAGGTGAAAGTCATCATATTGTTATTCATGCTGAATCAAGGGACGATCCTGAGTGTTTGAAGCATAAATTCAGAGAAATGTATAACCCCCAGACCAATGTTACATTAGAGAGGCATTTGTTTTACACAAGAGACCAAAGGCCAGGAGAAACATTTGCAGCTTACATTACTGACTTGAGAAACAAGACTAAAACCTGCATGTTTGGTGAGCTAAAAGATGAGTTAATAAAGGAAAGGCTTGTATGTGGTATCAACAGTGCTGCTGTGAGAAAGATTTTGCATCGGGGCAGAGACTTAATGTTGAGGCAAAGCCTCTGAGATTTGTCAAATCCATGAGGTTACAGAAAGACACACAAGTATGCTTGCAATTGACAAGAGCATGGTTTCAACAAGCTCCAGAACAAATGTAGATAGTATGCAACACGTAGCAAGCAGAAACAGGCTAGGCATGTTACACCAGCTACCCTGCAGGCTCCCCAAGGAAAATCCAAGGTTTTCTAGCAAAGTTCCAAGACCAGTTCAGTTAAAGGAGCATGCTCAGTGCAGAACAAACGCCGCTCAGTACAGCACCAGGGTGAATCAGCAAAACCCAAGTCAAGCTTTATTAACTGTTGCAATTGTGGTGCCAACCATAGGTCTAAAAGAGAAAAGTGTTTAGCATTTGGTCAGCAATGTCACAAGTCTAAAAAATGGAATTATTTTCAGAGGTTTTGCAAGTCCAGTAAACCTTGCTCAGTTACAAGGAAAGATCACTCCAATAAGCAAATTGATCAAATAGGGTTACAGTCAGCTTTCTACATGGATGGTGTATCAATAATTGTTGAAAAGGACAATGCAGCTGATTTATTAGCAAAGGGTGAAGTGTTTAGTACTGTCTGAATCCATGGTAAACCCACTGAGCTCAAAGTGGACACTGGTTCAAAATGTAATGTGATGTCAGCAGAAACATTTGCTTAAGTGAGAGCTGGTGAACAACTTAATGTGGCTAGTTGTGCGAGACTTGTTGCATATGGAGGTGAAGAAATTCAGACCGAAGGCTCATTGTTGTTTTCATGTTATTTAGTCGGGAACAGTTACAAGTTGTTGTTTTACATAGTTCGAAGACCTGTGCAGTCATTACTAGGTCTCAGAGACAGTTTGAGAATGGACTTGCTTTCTTTTACTAAAGAAGTTCATCATATAGGCACATGTCCCAGTTCCAGCCTCAGTGATACTATTTTCTCAGAATATGCTGATGTTTTCGATGACAAGTTAAACAAGATTCAATTTGTGTATTCTATAAAATTAGACCCAGACGTCAGTCCAGTGGTCATACCGGCAAGAATTCCAGTAGAGATGCAGAACAAAGTTAAAGCCCAGTTAGATAGAATGGTGCTTTAAGGTGTGTAATTTGTCCAGTTACAGAACCAACTGAATGGGTATTGTCTATGGTAGCAACTCACAAAAAAAGGCTCACACGAAATCAGAAAATGCATCGATTCAAGAGACTTGAATAAGGCATAGAAAACACCTCATCATCCTATGTGAGCAGTCAAAGAAGTTGGAGCTCTGATATCGAATGTCACCGTATTTTCCTTGGATGTAAAGAGTTCATTTTGACAAGAAATGCTTGATTGCAAATCTTCACTACTGACTACTTTCAGTAGCCCATTTGGAAGATGCAGATTTCTCAGGATGACATTGGAATAAATTCTGCAATTTAAAGTCTTCCAGCATGCAATGGAACAGATCTTTTCAGGTTATCTCTGTGCCATAATAATAGATGATTTATTGGTCGGAGGCAATGGTGAAGCTGAGCATGACAGAAATCTCAAAAAAGTTTTGGACAGAGCACGTGAAGTGAATTTAAAGCTCAGTCCTCTAAAGTGTAATTTCAGACTACTAGAAGTCACATATGTAGATCATTTGTTTGCTAGTACTGGGTTATGACTAGACTCATCTAAGCAAGCAGCTATTCTTGAGATGCCCGCTCAAGATAATGTTCAAGGTCTACAGCGTTTTCTTGGTATGGTTAACTATTTGGGCAAGTTCATACTAGATTTCAGTGAATTGACAGCACCTTTAAGGAAGCTAACATGCAAAAATGTTGTATGGTCATGGCTAGAGCAGCAGCAGAGAGCATTTGATGATCTTAAGCAGAAAATTGCCAACCCACCTAACCTAAGATACTATGATGTCAACAGACCAGTTACTCTTTCCTGTGACAACTCAAAGTTTGGACTTGGCACAGTTCTTCTCCAAGAGGGTAGACCAATAGCCTATGTGTCTAGAACTGAAATGCAATATGCTCAGATCACAAAGAAACCTTTGGCAATTGTGTTTGCATGTTTCAAGTTTCATGGTTATATTTATAGTTGAGATAGCCATATTGATACTGATCATCAACCTTTAGTTACTATCTTAAAGAAGCCAATGCATTCTGCTCCAGCAAGATTGCAAAGAAAGATGCTTAAATTACAAAAGTACAACTTCAACATGATCTATACAAAAGGCAAACTTCTTTATCTGGCTGATACCTTATCCAGATTGTCCAGTTAAGTAGGAGAGCAGTGACCCACACCCATCCCAGAACAGGAGACAAGGAAGACAAGGAACAATATGAAGGTAATATTATCAAAGTAAAACTGAAACAATAGCAGCATATCTATGATTAGACTGAATTATTGCACAGTTTGTATATTGCACTTTACAGTCCTTCAGTGTGTAAGTGAGCCACCTTAGTATTGCAGTTAGTTATTGTAAATCAATAAAATAAGCCACTTGATGGGCTAGTTATGTAACAGACGTCATTGTTTGTTTTTCCAAAGAGTTCAACAGAGAGCAGAAAGAAACTGTTTTTTAGTCTGGTGGTCTTACAATGCAGGCTTCAGTATCTCCTTCCAGAGGATAGGCGAGTGTACAGGCCATTGGCAGGATGTGTTGGATCGTTGGAAATCTTTTTGGCCCTGTCTATGCACCAGCATTTGTGTAGATCTTTCAGAGGAGTAAGGCAGGTGCCAATGATTCTTTCTGCTGACTTTACAACTCTCTTGAGAGCCTTCCGATCCTGATTATTGCATCCCATACCAGACTGCAATGCCATTGGTCAGGACACTTTCAATGGTGCCCCTATAAAAGATCTGAAGTATGGAGCTTGGTAATTTTGCCTTCCTAAGTTTCCTTAGAAAGTGCAAGTGTTGCTCATTTTTTTTGACTGTGCTGGATACATGGACGGACCAGGATAAGTTGTCCGGAGATGAAGACCCAAGAACTTTGTACTTTTGACACTTTCCACTGTCATTCCTTTCATCACTAGAGGTTTGTGTGGTACTTGAGATCTTCTTAAATCAACAATCAGCTCCTTTGTCTTGCTGATATTCAGTGCTAGATTGTTGTTGTCACACCAGACCAGTAGTTGATCAATCTCGTTCCTGTAGGCCTCCTCCACTCCGTCTTTGACCAGGCCTAAAACAGTGGTGTCATCCGCAAATTTGATGATCCTATTCGTCTCATGTGTGGCCATGCAGTCTTGTGTCAGCAGACTGAAAAGGAGAGGGCTTAAGACACCCCCCCCCCCGTGGTACTCCTGTGTTCAGGATGATACTTACAGAGCTGTTGTCTCCCACAAGAACCTTTTGAGGCCTTTCAGTAAGGAAGCTCAGAATAAAATTACATAAATGAGAGTCTATGCCCAGTTGAAGTAGCTTCGATAACAGATTCTGGGGGATGACAGTGTTGAAGGCAGAACCAAAATCAATGAATAGCAGTCTTGCATAGCAGTTTTTGCCTTCTAAGTGGGTCAGTGTTTCATGGAGACCTAGTGAGATGGCATTCCCTGTACTGCGGTTTGCCCTGTATGTGAATTACAGTGCATCCAGTGTCACAAGGAAGATTGAGGATACCACAAGACTTGATGAGCTGAGAGATCATACAAAGACTGATCCTGGTTTGCAAAAGCTCAACCACTACATCCAGGTAGGATGGCTATCAAAGCAACAAGTGTACCACCTGAAGTACAACCTTATTTTCCTTATAGAGATGACATGTTGATGGAAGATGACATTATTTTCAAATGTCCTAAAGTTGTTGTTCGTGCTTCCTTACAACATGAATATATACAGATTTTGCATCATGGTTATCCAGGGACTGAATCTACTAAAATAAAGGCCAGAGGGCTAGTTCATAAGGTCATAGGTGTGTACTAGGCTAATGGCCCTGGAGTCTTTACAAGCCTAGCCCATAGGATTACCCTGGCATCGTGCCACTCAACCTAGTTCCCAGTGCATCTGTCAAGTAGAGCCACTGGAGTGATCCCCACAGATAATTTTCTATTTCCCATCCACTCATCAATATTTCTCTTGAAGAGGGCCAGTGAGGTGCTCTGTTTGACATGTAGGGGAAGTCTATTCCATAGCATGGTCAGTCTCTGAGTTATGAACCTGTCCCTCCAGCACATTCTGTTGATTGTGGTAATGAGGCTGTGGTGCAGCGGGATTGGGAGTTCTATAGATGTAGCATTTCTAACAGAGCTGGGTCAGACATGGCTTTGTAAGTCAAGCAGAATTCGCCTCTAAGTAGGTGATATGAGACAGAGAATAGTTGGAGTTTTTTGAGTCTGTCCATATAGGACAAGTGTTTAAGGTCTAGAATCCTCTTTGTGAGGTATTTTTGTAGCCTCTCCAGTTGTTGCAGGTGTCTAGTGAAGTACATGCCAAATGGGGCATTGTACTCAATGACTGGCCTAATGAGGGAAGAGTAGAGGGAGACAATGACCTCTTTCTTCCTGGATGCAAAACCCTTAGTAATGAGATGTGCCACATAGAAGGACTTTCTGACCACAGAGGCAACGTGGTGGTCAAAAGAGAGGCTGCTGTCAATCTGTGTTCCCAGATCTCTTATAATGCCTTCTTTGTTCTGTGGACTACCATCAATGTGGTAATTCATGGGAACCGGGTTTTTCCCAAAGGGAGACAACACATTTTTTGGCATTAAGCTTAAGGCCATGATTCTGACACCAGTCGGTCTCAGTGAGGCCTTTCTGTAGGATTTCAACATCACTTGGAGAGTTAATAATAGCTCCCAACTTGCAATTGTCTGTGAACTTTGTTAGCCAGATTTTCTTCGTGTTGGCCTGGACTTCAGCAAAGTAGATTCCAAACAGGAGAGGACCCATGACTGAACCCTGTGGGACTCCACTCATGACTGGTCAGCAGTCTGACTTGGAGTCAGCTATTTTCACACTGTGGGTTCTATCTGTGAGCCAGTTTGCAACCGACCTAGTGATATAGGGGTTGATGCCTAGCTTACTGAGTTTTTCTATGATTCCTGAATGGGGAATGGTATCAAAGGCCTTGGCCATATCAAGGTAGGTTCATAGGTAGGTACTAGGCTATCTGTCCAAAGGCATTTATAAGCCTAGCCAGAATGTGTTGGATTTCGTCCCCCCCCTTAGATTAGTTCCCTGTGCCTCTGTCCAGCAGAGCCACTGAAGTGATCCCTGGGTAACTTCTTGTTTCCCTTCTGCTCATCAAGGTTTCTCTTGAAGAGTGTTAGTGAGGAGGTCTGCCTAATGTAGACTGGAATCTTGTTCCAGAGCATGGGAAGTCTCTGGGACAGGAATCTATCCCTCCAGCACATCCTATTTATTGTTGTGGTGAGGTTTAGATCCCTAGAGCATGTGGTTCGAGGGGATATGGTTTTCTTTGGGTGGAGCATGTCCATCAATTCTGGGTTGGACATGGCCTTGTATGTCAGGTGAAGATCACCTCTGAGTAGCCGGTATGCAACCAAGTACAGCTGGAGTTTGTTCAGTCGAGCTGCATAGGGCATCTGTTTGAAGCCAGTGATCCTCTTGGTGAGGTACTTCTGTGGTCTTTCCAGCTGTTGCAGGTGTCTTGTAAGGTACATCTCAAATGGGGCACTGTATCTATGATGGGTCTGATGGGTGATGTGTAGAAGGGCACAATGACCTCTTTTGATCTGGATGCAAACCCTTTTGTGATTAGGTGGGCCACATAGAAGGATTTTCTAACCACTTTGGCAATGTGATTATCAAAGGTGAGATTACTATCTACTTGGGTCCCCAGATCCCTTATTTCATCTTCCGTATTTAGGGGGCTACCACCTATGTGGTAATTTGTGGGTACTTTGTTTTTTCCAAAGGGGATGGCTATGCACTTGTTGGCATTTAGCTATTTTTTAAAGCATATGCAGGGGGCTTGCCCCCCTGCACCCCCCACACCCCCTGCAACTTAAATACACCAACTCTGAGATCACACCACAGTGGAGTGAACGGCAAAATAGTGCCGTGCAGACCAGAATGGAAATTTTGCCATTCACTCCACTGTAGTATGATCTTGGAGTTGGTATATTTAAGTGCATGAGGGCTTGCCCCCCCTGCATATACCTTTCTACATGTTTTGTTTTCTTTTTCTTTTTTTTAATTTTAATATTACGGAATCTCGAGATTCTGGTCTTCCAGATTCAGAGTCTCAAGATTCTGTAATTCGAGATTTAGTAGTGAACCCATAAATATATATATATATATATATATATATATATATATATATATATATATATATATAATTCTGGACGATGGCAGAATGCTACTCAGGGCTAGGTTCATACCTGCCTGGGCTACAAGATCGGAGATCTCTTCCATGTCTCTTTTCATGTAGTCAAGGGAGGTACGTCTCAGGTCATTCACACCAACATGGACAATGACAGAGTGCTATTTGTACTTGTTGTGGAGTGACCTGAGTGCGTGGGTTATGTGGCGGATCATGGCACCCAACAGGCAGCTGACAGTAACCTTCTCCTTGTTTAGCCTGGTGAGTGGGACATCAGTGTGCCTGACTATAGAGTCACCTATGACTAGTGTGTTGGGTACTTTGTTTTTGCCTTATTGGCTGTAGTTGAGTGGCACACTGAGTCTGTGGGGTATGTGTCATTTGGGTTGTGTTGGGGGATGGAGGTTGCTTGTATTTCTGCTTTGGAGGTCTCTGTTGCTTAGACAGATTATTATTGAGAGCCTAGGCAAATGTTTTTGTGTTACTATGTGTGGATTTTGGTGGTGTAGATTTATGTGATGAGTGTGGTGTGGTGCAAATGTTTACCTTCTCCTCATGACTGTCAAGTTCAGTCTTGGTTGGAGAGAGCTTTACCTCCAGTTTGGCTAGATAAGTGCATCTCACACAGGTTGTAGTGTTGAGTGGTAGGAGGAGAGGGTTGTCTGTGTACATAAGGCAATTTCTACATTGCCTCAAGATGCCCAGATTCATCAGATAGACAGAAGAGAACACTGGGAGCTGACTCTTGGACATGATTGAATAAAAAACTATTTTCCTCTAGATAAGTGAATGAGTACAAGAGCTGTTTTTCTCTAAGCAAGTGAGAAAAGTAAGTACAAACACTGTTTTCCTCTGGGTAATGAGGAAGATTGAGTGCTATAGTAATTAGTAGCTTATTTAGTGCTTACAAGTTCTGAATAATTGCTGAGCATGAATAAGCAAATTTAAGTGCTAAAACTAAGAATCTGTATCTGCACTAGACGAGTTACAGGACAGAAACAAGTGCAAATGCAGGCTTTCAAATCAGAAAGTTGAGAGAGATGGAAGAGATTGCCCAAACAGCCAATAACTACAATTTCTCGGCCAGAACCACTCCTTATGTGGTAGACAGGTTGCCTAGTGCTTACCACTCCCACTGATAAGCTAGAAGGCTTCCCTCCAACACAGAAAGGCTTGGGGGGCTCAGAAGCTTATATACAGTCCTGGATACAGCAAATCTGTTTCTGGAACACTAGTTCCAGGAAAGGTAGGAAACAGGCTTACAGTTTTTTTTTTTTTACAGAAAAGTAACAAAAACATTAGTAAAAACAATTCACATGCAGTGCAAGCTAGCACACTTGAGTATGTAGCAATATTAGACCAAACACAGTTTAAAAAATGCAATTAAATTAAAAAGGACTAAAAGCAAGGTTGAATGTGGTAAAGAGATGGGACTGGGGGAATGTCCCAGATCAAATCTACAGTGAGGCGGGCAACTGCAAAAGCCACCAAATTTAAACTACAAACCAAAAATAGAGAGAGTAGGTGGGACAAAACAGTTTCAACAGAGATCTAAGCAACAACTAACAGTACAAACTTTAAAACCAAAAAAAATACTCAGATCTGTATATGTGCAGATCAGTCTCTCAGAACAGTGAGATTACAGTTTCAACAGAGATCTAAGCAACAATTAAACTCTATAATCCAAAAAAATATACTCAGCTCCATATATTTGCAGATAGTCTGGAAGGCAGTCTCTCAGAACACAGGTTCCAGCAATTAAAAAAATCTAGCTTAGAAAGGTGAGAAAACAAGTTTTTTTTTCAGAAAATAAAGCAGATACAATCAAAAAAACACCTTAAATGCACATAAATGGCTATCACACTTGAGTGTGTAGCCTACAACAGTTGAAAAGGTAATTTAAACTAAAAAAAAAATGACTTTGTTAAAGTGTAGGCAGTAAAAATAAGTACAATATGTAGCTGAAACAAGGTTTTTAAATCAGGCTGTGTGAACCACCTTTCCTTTATCCACAGCTCTTGTGACTGACTCAAAGAAGTCGACCAAGTTGAGCATGCATAATCTACCCTTCACAAAACCAAATTGTGTGGGATCCAGAGTTTGGAGATTCCCTATATCCTTGTTTATCAGGTCCATGATGATGTGTTCCATAGCTTTGCATATCAGACTCATTAGGCTAATGGGGAGATAGTTCCCAGGGTCTGTAGTCACTCCGCCTTTGTGGAGAGGGATGACTGTAGCAGTGTGCCATTCGGTAGGGACAAAGGCTGAGGTGAGGCTGTGACTGAACAGGGCAAAGGGTGAGGTGCCAGTTCACTCTGTAATTCATGTAACACACAGCCAAGGATATTGTCAGGTCCCATAGAAGCTGTATTCTTGGCCTTGGACAGGGCTGTTTTAACCTGTGCAGCAGTAATACAGGGTGCCTGGCAATCTACTATTAATGTGATTGGTCCTTTGGGAGGGGAGAGAGGGGTAAAGTTGGTACTGAATTTGTTGGCCAGTATATTGGCAATATGTGTTGGCTCGGTATAGGAGGTACCATTATGCAGTAGCTCAGAGCAAATCTGGGAATTGCCATGGAGATTCTTTACATAACTATAGAAGGCATTGCAGTTGTCTTTACTATCTGCCACAATTCTGTTTTCATAACTAGCTTTAGAGGATTTGATGAGGGATCTCAACTTTTTGTTGAGGCTGATAAGGGAGTTTTTCCAGTCTTGGGACTTCACCTTACTCTGCATCATTTTCTTCCTTCTGTTGTAGGGTTTGTTTATGGCAGGGGACCACCTGATTGGCTTCTTGTTTTTGGAGGAGAGCATCTTGGTTCTATTGAATATGGCGAGAGCAATGCATTTGTGTACGCATTCGTACAGTGCACTGGTGTATGATTCGGCAGTCATGCAACTATTCTCCATTTGCATGGGTGCCGTGAAGTTAGCCAACTCTCTTTTTAGGAGCCCAAAGTTAGCTTTGGATAAGTTTTTCATGGTGGTTACCTTTGCGGGGGGTTGTGTATTTCCAAGGTGATTAGTTTGTGGTCAGATCTAACCAGGGAGGAGTTGACTATTGGTGTAGAGCAATGGTCGCCCATGTTAGTAATGACCAAGTCAAGGATGTTGCTACCTCTAGTGGGAGTAAGAATGAGCTGGTCCAGGGCATTGGAATTAATGAATTCCAAAAAACGTTGGGCAAGTGTATTGGTACAGGAGTAGTTTTCCCAGTTAATTGAGGGGTAGTTGAAGTCGCCCAGTATGAGAGTGTTAGGTTGGATCCTAATATTCTCCATGGTGCTTAGAAATGTGGTGTGTGAGTCTTGGGATATGGTTGGGGACCTATAGCAGGCTACGACCTGAATCGCTGTCTTACCCGATGTTAGCTGCACCTGAAGTATCTCTGATGCATTATGTTGGGCTACCAGTCTGGAGGTGTGTGCATCCTTTATGAATATGGAAACTCCACCACCTTTGGAGCTTCGGTCCAAGTTCTGGGGCCGAAAGGTGTGGAATGAGTTATAACCTGTTAGTGCTGGGGTGCTTTCTGCTATCTTGAACCAGGTCTTTGTTATAGCACAAATGTCGATGTTCTCCATTTTAAGGAGTGCTTTGAGTGAGTGCATTTTGAAATTTAGACTTCTAGCATTGAGCAGCATGACCCTCAGATTGCATTTGTTTGTAGGTGTTATGGTGGTAATTTGGTCTTTTGAACACTGCCTAAAAAGGCACTATAGGGGTGGCAAGAACCTTGGCCAGTATCCAGAAGCCCAGGGATGACAGATGCAGGCCATCTCTGACAAAGCATCGAGGTATGTCAATCATGTCATCCCAGGCAGACAGATAATGGATCCCCTTAGAATAACACCAGAGATTTAACCAATTGTTGAAATCAATAATTTTCTGCTTGTACTGTGGTATCTTTCTGGGTGATGGTAGGATGCTGCTCAGGGCTAGGGTCATACCTGCCTGGGCTACATAATCTGAGTGCTCCTCCATGTCTCTTTTCATGTAGTCCAGGGAGATGCAGCTCAGGTCATTCACACCCAGATGTACAATGACAGAGTCATATTTGTACCTGTTGTTGAGGGACCTGAGTGCATGCATTATGTGGCGGATCCTAGAACTTGACAGGAAGCTGACTGTTACTTTCTACTTATTCAACCTAGTGAGTGGGACATCAGTGTGCCTCACTCTCGAGTCACCTATGACTAGTGTGTTGGGCATGCTGTTTTGCCTTATGGGCTTTGGTTGAGTGGAACACTGTTTAGGAGAGTTATATGTCTCGTGATTAGTGTTGTGTTGTGGTGGTTGAGTGCATTTCTGCCTTGGAGGTTTCTGCTGTTTGGATAGATTTTTATTGAGAGCCTCCATGAAGGTGGGTGTGTGGTTTATGTTTTTATGTGAAGGCAGTGCTGGTGTGTGTACTGGAAGGCTGTGTGTTCCATGTAGTGTAGTGCAAGTGTTGACCTTCTCCTCTTGACCATGGTCTTGGCTGGAGAGTGCGTGGCTTCCAATTTGGATATATAAGTGTTTTGGCCTTCTCTAGCACAAGACATTGACAACGTACTTTCAACTTGTTCAGTATAGTTCATAGGTTCATAGGTTCATACTAGGCTATCTGCCCTAGGGCATTTATAAGCCTAGCCAGAGTGTGTTTGGCTTTCGCCACCCATTTTAAATTAATTTTGCTATGCCCTTTTTCGAGGTTAGTATACTGTGCCTCTGTCTAACAGTGACACAGAAATGATACCCGGGGTAAACCTACGATCTCCCATCCACTCATCAAGATTCCTCTTGAAGAGAGTCAGTGAGGGACTCTGCCTAACCTGGACTGTTGCTGTACGCCACTCTTTGGGTACATATCCTATAGTAAGGCTGAGATTGAACAGTAGTTTTATGTTTGGGTTTAGCTGTTCTTGGAGTTCATGTAGGACGCAGCCTGGGACACCGTCTGGTCCCATTGATGCTGTGTTTTTTTGTTTTGGAGAGGGTGACTCTTACCTGAGCATCTGAGATGTCAGGGGGGCAGCACTCTGCTGGGATGGATATTTGCCCTTTTGGTGGGGAGGGGGGAGAAGTTTGTGCTGAACCTGTCAGCTAGGATGTTGGCAATGTCTGTGGGTTCGGTGTATTTTTTGTCATTTTGGACTAATTCTGAGCATATCTGGTGATTCCCACCCAGGTTCCTAACATAACTAAAGAAAGCCTTGTGATTATCCTTAGTGTCCTGTGCAATTTATCTCTTGAAGCTGGCCTTAGACGATTTTATGATTGCCTGTAGTTTTTATGCAGTAGTACTAGACCATATTTGCAGAAAGAACAACTTCATCTAAGTCAGGTTCCTGAACTTCCATGGTCAACAGTTGCCACTGACATATTTGAGTGGAACAATTAGCATTACTTAGTGTTGGTCGACTCTTATTCAAACTGTTTTGAGATTGATTTGTTACCCACCCTAATGTCTACTACTGTTATTACTAAGCTGAAACATCATTTCCCAGTAGATGGAATTCCCCATAAGCTGATATCTGACAATGGTATGCAATTTACCAGTCAATTGTTTCAGAGATATGTAAGAGAATGGGACTTTGTACATATTACTAGTAGTCCTGAATATCCTCAGTCAAATGGTCTAGCTGAAAGTGCAGTACAGAGTACAAAGCAATTACTAGAGAAGTCAAAGCGTGATAGTACCGACATCTTTTTGAATTTACTCAATCTCAGAAACATACCCCATGATGATATACTTGGCTCACCTGCTCAAAGACTTCTATCTAGGCAAACCAGGACAACACTGCCTATCAGTTCTAGTTTGTTGAGACTTAAAGCTAAGAACAACAGAGCAATCAAAACCCAACTAGTCAGAAAACATTTTTTTCAGAAGTCCGGTTATAATAAGATGAGCAGATGTCTTTGTTCATTGAAAAAAGGAGAGACAGTGAGGATACAAATGGTGAAAGGTTTCAACCGGATTAGTCATGTAACAGGTATATGTGCCGAGCCGAGATCCTATGTTGTGAAATCTGAAGTTGTGGAGTACAGAAGAAATTGTAGACAAAGACCCTAAATCTCAGAGCAACCAGATGATGTTCCTGTTGCAGAACATGTCTTGACTCCAGTTTCCATTCCTGATAATGTTCCTGATATTCCTAAGGTTGAAAATTCAGCAGACACAGTTCCAGTTGCTAAACCTGATTCTAGATTTTATATCAGATATGATCGCATCTGTAAACCTAGTGTGAAATATCCAGCAACTTGGATGTGATTGTCTATATATATTTAGTTTTGTATAATTGCATGTCAGAGAATTATCTTGTATTTATTGCATGCCAATCAATGTCATAAATGATGCATAACTTATTTCTGAAAGAGGGAGGATGTAGAATATGTGTGTGTGTTCTACCTTTAAGAAGCATTTCCAAGGACTGAATGTGCATATAAATAGCAAGCATGTGCTGGCTTCAGTGCCATTTTGAGTGTGCAGCCAGAGAGTGAACATGAATGAGAGAGAGATAGTCAGTCTAAGTTAAAGTTATTTACCTCATTTCCTGATGTGTTTGTACATAAAAAAGTTGCTTGAACCTAACCAAAGCATGTTCGTCTATTCCATCCTGACGTGACAAGTGAGATGGATGACAGCACCTGTCTGAAACTGTTTAATATGAACATTTCTATTGTATACTCTCTCTCTCTGGGGCTTCTTTTGCATGTTCCATGTATTCTCTGATAACAGGTGTTACAACTGATGAAGTCCTGCTTTTTATTAGGGACGAAAGCACTCAACATTGTATGTACATTAAAATTTAAAGTTTGTGATTCTACTTTGCATTCCTAGTAGTTCCTTTTGTTATTGTAGTTGTGAGTGCTGGGGGCGAGCACCTCAGCATTTATTTGGATAATGGTTAAGGTGTTTACCTCACAATGAAAAGGTACAGTGTTTGATTCTCACCTTTGAAAGGGAAACTAACTAGTCTTAAAATATTCCACAAGGGCAGTTAGTCTTGTACTTACATATGAACATGCTGGGTCCAAGTGAAGTCTCATGATACTTGCATCATGATGCCCTTCACAACTGAAAGTATTTTTCTGAAGAAGACAACATAGCAACTTTAACTCTTTTTTATTTCATACTCAGTTGAAGTCATAAAGCTATTCAGACTCAAAATTCACAACTCTTTGACTTAGTGCTGTCAAATGAATCTTCTTTCCCTTTCCTGGAGTCAGAAAACCTGTTCAATTAGGCTGAAGGTGGATAAGCCTGATAGCTACTGAATGCAACTTCACTAATTAGCTGTGCTCTCCAAGCCAAGAAATATAACACTCTGGGAAGGAAGGCAGGACATAAAACTCAAAATACATATTTAAAAAGACTAAGTTATTTCAGTTATTTTGTTTCCTTTTTAAGGCATATTTCTTTTTTTTCCATAATAAATTTTTATTGAAATATATTTTCCAAAAACATTACAAAAATACAATAAACATCACACACATAACACACTATAACTACTACAAACCATTTATACAATATCTACATGAAATGCTTCCTATATTTAATATATTCCTAAAATCAGTATCATGCTAATATAATATTGAAGACCTTTTCCCATATTTTCGGGTTATTAATATTTTTGTTAGTTTGTTTCAGAAGTAATTTATGTGCTAGTATATGCTTTATAGCCACAAGCTTAAAATTATTCCATGATGTCTTATGTGGTTCTAGCCAATTTGTGGCTATATAGAGTTTCATCAGCAAAAAAATATTCATACAAACAATAGTTTGCGATCTGGAAAGCTCTCTTGGAGGAATGTGTAGAATCATAAATTCCCATGACAGTGTAGAACTTTGATAACCCATCTTTTGCAGTTGTACTTTAAGAGAGTTCCAAAGTTTATATACGCATTTACAACTCCAGAACATATGAAGAAGATCCGCTGTTTGATCTGCACAGTATGGACAAATTGGAGAATTTCTAGGGTTAAATTTATGTAATCTAAGATGTGTGTAATATGCATTGTTCCAAATCATCAATTGCGTGTACATCAGTTTTTGAAAAGAAACTGATTTCCTAGTTATATCAATTGCTTTTAATATCTGATTGTCTGTTACTGTTACTTTTTTACCCAATACTCTGAAAGCAAAATTTTGTCCTGAAATTTCAAATCCTTAATTAATTTATATGCAGTTGCTATAAATTTAGTGTCTTGTTGGATAGCTTGCCACAATTCAGAGCACTTATCCACAAATCCGCTGCAGGTTTAAAGTTCCTAAAGTAGCTCAAGGCAAGTTCTTTAACTTGTCTCATTATAACAATGTAACTTCTAGGTAGATTCATTTCCTGTCTAATTTGTAAAGCCGATAAGTCAAGTTTATTAAAAACATCAAATAGAGTCAGATTAAGTATTAATGGAAATTTGCTGAGATCGATCAGCTGATTATTTAGTTTAAAATTAGGATTCCTGTGGAAAGGTTGAAGAACCATCATATATTGCAATAAATCTATGGACTGAAATAAAGTTTGCAAAGATGAGACACAGGTTATTATGTGGTCCATGACCCCATATTTTATCAGACTAATTTTGTCCATAAAGGGCAATGCTTTAGGATTTATTTTCCTATCCAAAATATGCTTATGATTCAAGACCACCCAAGTTGGTATCCATTTTGTATTCGTTACATCATAATTAGCAATTCTTAAAATTTTATTAGCGTTTACAATCAAATAATATGCTTCAAAGTTTGGTAGCTCAAGTCCCCTCTTGTTTTAGGGGTCATTAATTTCTCATAAGATATTCTAGTTCTTTTGGGTTCCAGATAAATTTAGCTAGATCTTTATGCATTTGTTTAAAACTGTTTTTGAAATTGATAATTGGGCAGACCTAAATATGTATAACATTCGTGGTAGTATATTCATTTTCACTATTGATACTTTTGCTAATACCGGTAGTTTTAAATTCTTCCATCTGTCACAATCAGCTATTATGTGTTCCCATACTGCTTAACATTATTGTTATAAAAGTCCTTATTATCCGTGAGAAGTTGATACCCAAATATTTAATATTTTCTTTACATGTTAACTTCCCCATCAGGGCCATTAGTGAAAAAGGTTTTGGGGTTCTTAATGGGAAGATATTTGTTTTCTGTAAGTTAATTTTATAATTGGAAACTACTGAAAATTCATTTATGAGCTTTAATATCTTTTCACTGTCTGAAATTGGGGTTGTACAATAAATAATAAGATCATCGGAATGCTGACATTAATATTTTATTCCTATAAATTATTGGTGCATTATGATACAAATTTTGCTTGATATATAAAAATAGGGGTTCTAGATATAGGTTAAACAATAAGGGGACATGGGACAACCCTGACGAGTACCATTTTTAATCTGCATTCTGTTAGAATAAGTCCTATTGATGTATAGCGAGTGTATGGATTACTATATAATATTTGTAGTATCTGAATGAATTCTTGGGGCAAGTTAAAATAGGGTAACACATCAAACAAAAAATGTATGTCTACTCTATCAAATGCTTTCTGGGCATCTATTATAAGAGCATAGATATTAAAGTTGTTTTTTTAGCATACGTCATCATATTATGCAGTGTAAGTGTGTTATCGCTGGTTTGTCTAGTTGCCATAAATCCAGCTTGTTCCTTAGAAATTAAATATATCAAAACCTTCTTTAGTCTCGATGCTATAATTGATGTTAAAATTTTCATATCCACATTCATTAGTGCTATTGGTCTGTAATTATCTGGGTTAAGGGGATCCGAATTGGTTTTATGTATGAAAATTGTTTTTGATGCATTGAGGTGGGGGTCACTAATTTTATTTTTAGTTATATAATTAAATACATGAGACAATTCTTTTCCCAAACTATCAGCAAACTCTTTGTAAAATTCAGCTGTAATACCATCAGGCCCTGGCGACTTATGTACTTTCATATGTTGAATTGTATATACTATTTCTTCTTTAGAAATAGGTTTAATCAGGTCACTTTGCAGGCTCTCTTCTAATTCTGGAAAGTTAATTTTTGCAGAAAACTTTTATTCTGGTTATGTAGAGACCTATCAGTTTGCCCCTCATACACCTTAGTATAGATTTTCCCAAAACATCAACAATATCCTCAGTTTTAGAATATATTGTGTCGTTATACTGAATTTCAAATATATCCAGTTGTTTTGATTGATTTATAATCCTTGCCAGTGCTTTTGATGGTATTTGAACATTATTAGCATATTTCACTAAACACCTATGTTCTTGAAGTGTTAATTTATTATTATGAAGCAAAAGAGATCCCTTTGAAGCTTCAACATTTCCTCCTCAGTTTGAGCATTAAAATTCTGAATCAGCTCATTATCAAGTTGTTTTATTCTTATTTCTAGTTTTTGAATATCACTATTATGAATTTTCTTATAATATGAGGCTTTTTGTATAAGAAATCCTCTAATTTGAGCTTTAGCTGTCGCCCATTCAATGTCAGGGGTATGTTTTTGGAGCTTCAAGCTATCTGTAAATTCTTTCAAATATTTTATAATTCCATCTGCTATCTCTTTTTTACTTAAAAGATTTGGGTTGAGTGACCAATTATAACCCCTATGCCTTCTTGTGTCTTTTAAATCTTTAGAAAATTTTAACGAAATTTTTGAGTGATCTGATAGATGACAAGTATGTATAACCACCACTGGTTCTAAATTCGTTAGTGCTTTAGATATCAAAAAGTAATCTATTCTAGCCCACATTTTGTGGCATGGTGAATAGAAGGTATATTTATTTGCATTATTAATATCTTGTGAATAAGAAAAGGGGTCATATAATTGAAAATCTTCCTTAAAATCATTTAATGCTATCCCGCCTGCTTATTAAATGCTCTCTGTGGACAAGACCTATCCAACTTTGGATTTTGATAGGTATTCCAGTCCCCACCCACAACAAAATAATAACCATCATATTGTGTTAAT
Organism: Protopterus annectens; assembly: GCF_019279795.1. Classification (NCBI taxonomy): domain Eukaryota; kingdom Metazoa; phylum Chordata; order Ceratodontiformes; family Protopteridae; genus Protopterus; species Protopterus annectens. Next base: position 1,468,962,971 of record NC_056735.1, read on the forward strand.
ATTGGATATAATGATGCTATGAAACTTTGTTGATCATTGCATGGGGCATATATATTCAAAAGTAGGATAGGTTTATCAAATGCATTATCCGATAAAATCACATAACACCATCGCCCATTTGGATCCACTTTGGAGTCTAAAATCCTATCTTTGTATTGGGTTTTGATAATTATAGCCACTCCCGCACTGTTTGTCTTACCTTCTGATGTCACTAGCTCTCTAATCCAGTTCTTTTTCTAATATCATTCCATTGTTCATTCATCAAATGTGTTTCCTGTAGAAATACAAACAGTGCTTTGTCCTGTAATAATATGTGTAGCAACAGCTTTCTCTTCTTCAAGTTCTGGAGCCCTTTAACATTCCATGAGTTCAACTCCCACATTCACAGGTCTTGGTATCAAATAACAATATAAGAGGGAATTATGAAATTGACATGTATTGACTGTACACTATATCTAATCTGGAAGCATTTCCTACATCCCGTCCCTAACCAGTGCTTACCCACTTTACCCCTGGACCAGGATTTATATAGGTCTTGTATAAGAGAAAATATAAACAAGGTTAAACACACCAACACATTGAAAAACGTCAGGTAATAACATTTAAAACATTTCCTAAACATACAACCTATATATTCTAGCATATCTACATCAAAGTCTAAACTACACATTCCCTACCAAACACCGCTACTTAACTACAGCTTTGGTTTAACTATTAGTTAAACAAATCTCATTTCTAAGATTATTACTGTGTAAAGGAAAGTTTTAGTAGATTGGGTACTTATTTTATCCTACCTTAAGTATCTGTTTTGTTGCAATCATTATGTACATAAACTTTTTACAGAAGAGAGGAGAGAAAAGAAAAAAAATAAATACATCCTACATTTTAGATCTGTACCCTACACAGTGCCTGCCACACACTGCATATAGTAAAAAACAATTTTGGTTCACACCTATAAAAGAAGAAAAAACAGTAAAAGTACATGTTATTATGTGCTTTAAGTACATACTATAATGTTATTTAGTTATAAAAGAACATTATCATATTATTTTCAGTTCTCTTTGTCTTTTCAAGCCAGGAAACCATCAGAAATACTCACGACAAGGGACCTCTTTCACAGCAGGACCACAAGAAGTATTACATCCAAATCTACACTCTCAGTTGAAATCCAGGCATTTCCTGTTTACCACACAATGGAAATAGACCTTGAGGCCATAAAAGTCTGGAAACCAGACAGCAGACCCTCAGATTAGCATAAACAAACAGTTTTATTGCTTTTCAGAGGCCTGAACAGTTTAGTGAAGAAACAAAGGATTAGAAAAGCCTTGAGGTAAAATACATGCTGGATCTGACTACAGGAACATGCCAGTCTCAACTGAAGTTCTTTTCAGCCCTCTGATGCAGGTAGAACTTTAAAACTTTCAGAAACACTTCTTTTGCCTGATTTTTATTGGAAACAGAATATTTAGTGCCATCCACCATAAATGTAAGCATATTGGGGTATTTCATCTGGAATTTAATTTGTTTATCAATCAGAAATTTACAGTAAGCAGATAAAGACTGTCTAGCCTGCCTTACTTGTAATGGTAAATCTTGAGCCAGAAATATTTTAACATTTTTCCACATAACATAGCCACCATTTTTTTGCAGTAAACAGTATTTTGCTAACATCTTGAAAGTTCAATATCTTGACATATACAGGTCTAGGCATAGTAGAAGCTTGTACCTCTCTCAGCTCTGTGTGCCCTTTCTATTACAATCTGTTTCACCCCATCAGCATCATTTAACAGTATTTCAAATATTTGTGTTATGGCTGGTATTAGCTCTGCATACTGGATGTTTTCAGGGATTCCTCTTATAATAATATTATTTCTTCTAGACCTTGCTTCTAAATCAATAAGTTTATTTTGCATGGCTTGTACATCCACATCACATACCTTTGATTTTTTCTCCAGCATGTCAATTTTGTCCTCTATTTCAGAAATTCTGGTCTCAGTTTTGTCCATTCTCTGAAGCAATTGATTGCATAAAACTCCAAATGTTTGTATTTGTGAGGTCAAGTCCTTTAGAGCTTCCTGTATAGGTAGTAAAGCGTGTTTGATATCCTCCATGTTTAATGGCTGATCAGTCCTGGATCTAGTTTCTGGTTTCTGTTGTTCCTGCTGTCTAGTAATCCTTTGTTTTTCGCAGTTCCATCCTTTACTGGCGACTGTAGTTCTGACAACTTTGTCTTAGTAGTAGTTGTTTCCATGGTTCTTCCTTGTTGCAAGATTTTTCTTTCCCCAAGCAGAAAGGCAGAATAAAGAAAGCACACGGTCCTTTGTTTGTTTCTCTCTTCAGAGCAAAGTAATCACTTGTAATCCTGATGGATAAATACTTTTTATTCCCACTTTTTTAACTGATTTTAGATTAGGTCAGTATAAATGCAACTTTTTATCATCAATTTGATGTTTAAACCTCCTGATATCCACTCAGATCAGAGATTTTCCTCGGGTTAATTGAAGAGCTGCAGTTTAGCAGTGTTTACAGCATGGCAGCCATCTTTGAATTCCTTTTTAAGGCATATTTCATTAGATGGTGTAACGTGTATGCTGGAAGCACAGATGTAAGAGATGCTGTAAGAAAATCAATGACATGTTTACTGAGTATTCTCAAATTCGACAATATTTCTCACTATTTCCGTTCTAAATGAATAGAATTGTGATCTGACAACACAGTGAAGGTAGCGGGCACTGTAATCTCATCAGCAATGCCCTCATAATGCATTATGGGCAGGATATAGTCTTCCAGGAAAACAATTTTTATGTCAGCATTTCTGCCCATGTGAGTGTACTCAAGGTTAGGAAAAAAAATAAAGTTAGTAATAAGTAGCAACTAAGATACTAGCAGGTTTGGCTTATGTGGAATATTATGGTAAAATAATACATATGTGTGTGTGTGTGTGTGTGTGTGTGTGTGTGTGTGTGTGTGTGTGTGTGTGTATAGTGGTCCTTTAAACAATTTTCTCAGTAATGAACCACTGCTTATCCCAATGTAATTAATACAGCACCAAATAAGTAAGAACTTATCTTACCTTATTGGCATGTCAGAAATTAAAGCTCCTGACTTGCTAAGTATTGCATTCCTACAATTCATTATAATCTATAATATGTCAATCACGTCCATTTCTGCATTGTAACAAGGTATAAATGTGCTCTCTGTATGATCCCAATAATACCCTATTTAACCTTTTTAAACACTAAAATCAGGCAACAAATGTTTGCTTACTGTACTGTAGCTACTGTTTAGAATCACAAATGTATTTCCTAGAAAAAAAAAGACTACCAAATGTCTCAATTATCAAGCAAGATGCAGTAAGACAGTAACAGCACGATAGCAGATGAGAATGAAAGGCTATGTGACAATGCATGGCATTACATGATTTCAGACAGTTTGGTGGAAAAACATGGAAAGAAAAACACACACACAGTCAGTGGATGAAAAGAGCAGGGAAAGATACTTAGACTTGAATGGCTGTTTAGTTGTTACCTGTTAGCTTTTCTCAATGACACCTTTATAAAAAAAATATGTATATATATATATATATATATATATATATATATATATATATATATATATATATATATATATATATATATGGGTTCACTACTAAATTTCGAATTACGGAATCTCGAGACTCTGAATCTCGAAGACCAGAATCTCGAGATTCCATAATATCGAAATGAAAAAAAACATTTTTTTAAAGCATATGCAAGGGGACTTGCCCCCCTGCACCCCCCACACCCCCTGCAACTTAAATATACCAACTTCGAGATCACACCACAGTGGAGTGGACGGCAAAATAGTGCCGTGCAGAGCAGAACGGAAATTTTGCCATTCACTCCACTGCAATACAATCTTGGAGTTGGTATATTTAAGTGTATGAGGGCTTGCCCCCCCCCTGCATATACCTTTCTACATGTTTTCTTTTCTTTTTCTTTTTTTTAATTTCGATATTACGGAATCTCAAGATTCTGATCTTCCAGATTCCGTAATTTGAGATTTAGTAGTGAACCCATATATATATATATATATATATATATATATATATATATATATATATATATATATATATATATATATATATATCTGTGTGTGTGTGTGTGTGTGTGTGTGTGTGTGTATCTCCGTCTCTATATCTATCTATAGGTTCATGGGTAACTTCTAGGCTAATGACCCCAAAGGGCTTTTTTTAAGCCTAGCATTGCTTTTCATAGGTGAGAATCAAGCCCTGTACTTGTAAGGTAAATATTTTAACCATTATGACAACCACCAACCCCTTAGACTAACCCTAAATCTCGCACTTTATCTTGTACTTAATGCACTTCATCCACTGCCAAGACTTGATGCCTTACACACACCATTCAACATTTGATAATAATTACTACGATCACTAGAATGCCAATTATAACCAACACAAGCTGCATTATTTTTCATTCCCAGCCACTGACAGAGCACCCAGCCAACAGAACCATGTTTCTTTTTCTATTTGTGCTATTTTAGAGCAATTTTCTTAATTAGCCTGAGGCGGATTCTGATCTCAGGCTCATTATCAGGGATATAAGTATAACACTCCTCTCTCACCAATTCACAAGTACCACATTTACTATCAAATATATACTGACTGAAATATAACACTACTTAAATCCTCTAACAGGAGTGCTAACCTTTGAATTTGCCTTCCTTGCTCCATAAAAGAAAAAGACTGATGTTCCTGCCAAGACATCTCTTACATCTATTTTAAACAGTACTTAGTTCGAACTTTTCTGAATGCATACGACAATATCTTTGTTAAAATGTTTATAACATTGTTCAGATGGTGAACTTACGGTTATTTGTTCTGTCTCCTCGTAAGCAAATGTAATTTTGGTAACGATAACATATTGTAAACGTTTGTTGTAATTCTATAATAATGTTATAGATGTTATATCAATGTTATAACTGGCATGGCTTCCACTTCAGGCTGTACTTTTAATTTCCCCCACTCTACAAACAATAGGTGGATTTCTTTGGTTTCCTGGCCACATTTATTTCCCCCTAAGCAGTCTAAATACTATATCGGGGCTTAGAGAGACAAACCTGGTCATCAAGTAGCAAACAAATGAAATGCCCAACCTTTTTCTGCCTTTTCAAGAAAGCAATTTAGTTGTCTGCCCCTCCACTTTTTTTTTTTTTGTGGTTATGTATACAGTGTGTGGATTGCCTTGTTATTTCCTACTTCCATCTGTGACTAAAAATGCACCCCATGCACTCGGTGATGCAGTGATGCAGTGGCTAGCATTATTGCCTCACAGCAAAAGGTTCTCTGGTTTGATTCTTGGCTGGGGTGCCTTCTGTGTGGAGTCTGTATTTCCCCCCTATGTTTGTGTTGGTTTGCTCTGCTTTCCTCCCACATTACAAAAACGCATGTGGAGTGTTCCTCCCCAAGCCTCTGCTGAAAATGGGCTCTGTTGCAGTCAGACTTTCCTGGTAAATAAATATGAAATAAATAAATGTTGACTTTGATGTTCTGTTGCTTTATTCTACTATATGAAGAGCCAAGCATCCTCATCCTCAACTCTGATGTTGGGAGTGCAGGAGGGCAGAATTCACTGTGAAAAAATTATTTAAAAGTAAACAGCAAATTTTGGAAATTGCTGTTTTGTTGTTAGAATCACACTTTAATTTTTGAAATGTCTGGATTCACAGTACCTAATTTCACACTTCTGTTAGAGAACTGTGCATCATTCAGCCATATAGAAATCTAATTCCTCAGCCTAGGTCTTACCACAAACCCTTCCAGTTTTCCTAGCAGCCTTCTATGTGAGACTGAGTCAAAGGCCTTGTTGCAAGCTCCACTTGCAGACTGTGTGACTCTGAGGAAATCACTTAATCAGACAAGAGATACTTGGATCCACTGGGCTTACATGGTTAGCAAATGAAACAAAATAAAATAAGTCCAGGTAGACCACTTCTACTGGGAATTCTTTGTCACATTCATGTTTAGCCAAGTCATAAAACTGGATCAGGTTTGATTGACAACTTCTTCTCGTGATAACTGCATACTGTCACTTAGAGATTGACAAGACCCATAGTTGTGAAGTACATATTCCACTTTGGCTGCACTGTACACAAGCCTGCATGAGTAGGTACTGTGCTGCCACTGCCAGCTGGTCACCATCTCTATTGTAACTCACATACTTCTTAACTGTCCTAAATTTTGCATAATATCTCCAATTTTGCCTCTTATTTTTGACCTGTTCTCTGTGAAATGTTTGATTTTTTTGGTAAATCACAGAGGATTACAGTCAATTAGTAATGCAAGATGGGAAGATAGGTGAAGGCTGCCAGCTTAGCCAGATAGAATTTTGTAGATAATTCTTTCATTTGTAAATATTAATATAAGCCAAAGGCTTGTTCTCTTAAATGTGAAAAGACTGCATTGGATATTGAACTGCAAACATGTAACAACAGTGCACTCTGCTGTAAGAAAGCTAAGTCAAGCATTTTATGACTGTCTTTGATGTCAAAATTTGGAGCCAATATGTCTGGATGAAGGAATTCTGCCTATTGTTTTGAGGCCAGAGTTAATGGCTAGAATTTGCATGTATACATGTCCTTTATTGCTCTGGTTTCTGACCAGGTGTAAAGAATGAAAATGTAGTTTCTGTTAGCCTGGGAACACCAGAGAAGTGTGAAGAATGATATCATGTGAAGCAGCTCTGTGTTATAAATTTAAAGAGAGAGACTCAGAGAGCTTTGAGCATTTTGTCTTGAAAACATCCATCATCACCAGCACTATCTTGCTCTAGATGTAAGTAGGATTTTAGAACTGTATTTTCTCTTAGAAATAGCTAGGAATTAGGAAGATTAGACTGTTTTTCTGTGTTGATGTCAGAACTTTTCTACGGTATTATTTTAAGTATTTCTCTGTGATATCTGAACTCTTGACTAGCACTGTGTAGTAAGAAGTATTGTCTTTTGTTTTTATTATTTATTATTAAATATTTCTAAATGTTTCTACCGTGGCTGTTTTATATAGAGTTAATTTAAGCTCTAGAGTACATTGCATGTATACCAAGTCACTCTGATAAGTCTTGACTGTTCAGTCACACTTAACATTTGGATAATAATATTGCACAGTAATAATTGGACACCCTTTCAGAAGGGCCTTTGAGTAGCTGATATTAGTGGGTGGTGGCAGCTGGTACTACCTTTTAGACTGGGCAGAAAAGGGGTACAGCTGGAGAACCTGTGTCAGCTTTCTCCAGGAGTGTCTGTGTGGTTGTATATAAACTCTTATCTCAAAGTGTGTGTCTGTCAGCTACTTAGGCAGGGACATGCAGCACTAGTTGGACAGAGGGTGCTGGAGGTTTTAGCTTGCCCACTAGGCTAAGATCTGGACCCTATAGCTGTGCCAGTGGGGAGTCTTATTGGGGACCTGGAGAGAAAGGGAGAGACCATCCCCAGACTGACTGTGATCTCTGTGTGCTCTTAAGGGAAATTGTACTTTACTGTGTGTGTATTTATTATCCTTTCCCTATATGAATGCCCCTCACTGGTGTTAGTAGTGAGGATTGAGGATCCTTGATTGCTGGGCCAGGGCACGGGCATCACATATTGTTTGGCAGTGGTAGGATATCCGCACCACATATTAATTGGTTGGCAAATACTAATTGGCTTGTAGCGATGTGGGTAGAGTGAATTCCTGTAGCTTGTGTACAGTGATTACTGAAGGTGTTTTTGTATTATAAATCAGCCATGCAGTGAATACTCAGAGTTCAGATCACAATTGTTTTACTTCTTTTGTTAGCTTAGTTAGTCAGGGAGAGCAGGCAGCATGTCAATAGAGGAATACCGAAAGCTGACAAGGAGCCAGCTGGCTGAGATGTGCCAGGGTAGGGGACTGATGCATGGTAACCTGACTAAGGCAGACCTGATTGCAGTCTTGGTCACAGCTGCATCAGAAAACAGCAACCAGGAGGATGATCAGACTGGCAGTGGAGACATACCACACTCAGATAATGGACAGGTCAACCTTTCTGCAGAGGACTTAAAAATCCATCTGGAGCTAAAGAGACTTGAGTTGGAGGCCAGGCATTTGGAAATAGAAGCAGCTGAGAGACTGAGGCATCTAGAGAGTGAGGACAATGAGAAACTGCGATGGTTGCAGGCTGAGGAGAATGAGAAACTGCTATGCCTGGAAGCTGAGGAAAAGGAGAGGCAGTGGCAGCATGAGAAGGAGATGCTGACTCTTCACCAGAGTCATGGAGGTGATGGGGAAGGGAGTAACTGGATCCCATAAGCACAAAAGGTCAGTAAATCTCTTCCACAGTTTAAAGAGGGGGATAATTGTGATAGTTTTATTCCTATGTTTGAGAGGGTATGTAAACAGTATGATGTTGATCAAAGGCTCGGGGTATGGTTCCTGACCCACTTACTCCCTGGTAAAGCTGTAACTGTGTTGTCTAAGCTTGCTGATTGTGAATATTTTGATTATACTACTGTTAAGAATCACTTGTTAGAATGTTTTAAGCTAGCACCTGAAACATCAAGGAAAAAGTTTTGTAAGCATAGACACAAGGCAGATGAAAGTGTGTGTGAATATGTTACTGAACTGAGTGCTTATTTCCATAGGTGGATGTGTGAATGTCAAGTCACCACTTTTGAAGGGCTGGCAGACCTTTTGGTGTTGGAACAAGCCCTTAGCATTTTGTCTGAGGACATGAGGATCTGGTTAGCTGATCGACAATGTGCTACTTCAGATGAGTTGGGGAAGAAGGGAGACCTATACCTAGCAAGCAGGGCATCCCTGCACAGGAAAGGGACCCTCAGTACTGCTCATGGGTCTAAAGGAACCCATGGTGGGCAGCACAGACTGCCCCAACAGAATCTGCCAGTAGCAGGGGAAGCCACTAGTCCAGGTACACATCTAGGACCTAGGGTTAAATGTTTTGAATACAACCAGTGGGGTCATGTGGCATACAGATGTCCACAGAGGCAAGGTGGGGAACAAAAGGTGAGGGAGCCAGTAAGTGGGAAAGACAAAATGCCAATAGTAGGTTGTCTTGAGACAACAAGGGTATGGAACTACCATCCTGCAGATGTCCTGATAGGGAAGGATTTGGATGAGGCGGTACCATGTGCTTATGCAGTTACACACAGTCAGGCTAGGAGACAAGCATGTGAGTCTGGTAGCCTGGGGAGACCCAGACAGATTGCATACCTGAAGCCAGGACTGGTGAGGTGGTTACTTCAGGGAGGGGGCTACTCTGTAGCAGGGAGACTGAATGTAAGCCACAGCTGCTTGTGAGTACTGATGTTCCCTTCGACAGAGTGACTGCAAAGGTAGAGGTGAGTAGTAGTACCCAGACTGACAGTGAGGCACAACTGTCAGAGGATGGCAGACTTCCTGGCTCAACTCTCAGACCCTACATTACAAGGCCTGAGGGAGGTAGATAGTGAGGCACCTGATTCTCAAGGGAAGGGGGAATCTGTATACTGGAACAAAGGGTTACTGTATAGAGAGAGGACCTCTGAGAGAGGGCTAGAAGGTGAGAGTAGTTGGTAGTGCCTGGAGCCTACCATCTGGTGCTTCTAGCCATAGCCCATGATATTCCCTTTGCAGGTCATATGGGCATAAAACGTACAAAGAGACATATGCAGAACTTCTGTAGGCCTGGAATTTTCAGAGATGTAACAGGGTACTGCAGGACCTGTGAGCAGTGCCAGAAGGTAGGCAAGGCAGGAGACAAGGTAAGTGCACCTTTGATGCCTTTGCCTGTGATTGAGGAGCCATTTCAGAGGGTAGATATGGATATTGTGGGGCCTCTGAGTACCCCAATTTCCACAGGGAAAAAGTATATCCTAGTGGTAGTGGATTATGCTACAAGATACCCTGAGGCAGTGGCTCTGGGTGGCAAATGCTTTGTTAGAGATTTTCAGCAGGGTAGGTTTCCCAAAAGAAATACTAACTGACAGAGGTGCCAATTTCATGTCAGACCTACTGACTTGTCTGTGGAAGTACTATGGGGTGAAGCACATGAAAACCAGCCCCTACCAGCCCTAGAATAATGGTCTTGTTGAAAGGTTAAACTTTACAATGAAGTCCATGCTATGGGCATTTGCAGACTAGTTTAAGAGGGAGTGGGACAAATATTTGCCCCATCTGTTTGCTTACAGAGAGGTTCCCCAGGAATCCACAGGGTTTTCACCCTTTGGGTTGCTGTATGTGCATAGGGTGAGGGGACCTCTAGATCTAATTCTAGATGAGTGGGAAGGTGAGTGTGAACCTCACAAGGAGTCTGTTGTGGCATACGTCCTAAATCTCAGGACAAGGCTCAGGGAACTCATGGGCTTGGCCCAGGAGAACCTGGCAGAAGCTTAAGAACAGAAAAAGGTGTGGTATGACAGGAATGCTTGATCAAGAGAGTATGTTGTGAGACAGCAGGTAATGGTTCTTATTCCTGTCAGACACACAAGCTGCAAGCAGCTTGGGAGGGACCCTACAAGGTGGTAAGAAAGGTAAGTGATGTTAACTACATGGTGGAACTACTAGGCAGAAGGCAATGGCACAAATTGTACCATATTAACATAATGAAATATTACCATGATAGGGAGGACCTTGTGCTGAACATTTGCAGTGGATTGCAGGAGGGGTCTGAGGGAGATCTGGTGACTGATCTCCTCAGTGAGGCTCAGACTGACACCTCTGTGGAAGGGGTAACAATGTCCCAGCAGCTATCTCCTACCCAAATTCAAGAAATTCGAGTAGTGTTACAGGAGTTTAGGGACTTGTTCACTGGGAAACCAGGGTGCACCCACCTGGTGCAGCACCAGATGGATACAGGACCCCAAAGGCCTATTAGACAGGCCCGTTATAAGATTCCTGAGAGAGTCAAATAGACTCTGAGAGAGGAGTTACAAGTGATCTTGAAACTAGGGGTAATTCAAGAGTCCAACAGTCCCTGGGCCTTCCCAGTGGTGCTGGTGCCAAAGAAAGATGGCAGCACCAGCTTCTATGTGGACTACAGGAAATTAAATTCACATAGAGTCAGATGTTTACCCTATGCCCAGGACAGATGAGGCCCTAGAGCAGCTGGGTGGGACTAAATATCTTACAACCATTGATCTTACCAAGAGTTACTGGCAGGTGCCCTTGACTCCCTTTGCTAGAGAGAAGTCAACCTTTGTGACTACTTTTGGCTTGTGTGAGTTTACACAGATGCCCTTTGGGATGAAAAATGTCCCAGCAACTTTCCGGAGGCTGGTAGATCATATTCTAGCAGGAGCAGGAGGGTTTGCCCTTGCTTACCTAGATGATATTGCCATCTACAGCCATTCCTGGCAAGAGTACCTTCAGCATGTCTGGGAGGTGCTGGGCAGACTACAAAGGGCAGGGTTGACCATTAAGCCCATCAAATGTCAGGTGGGTATGGCAAAGGTCTCCTACCTGGGGCATAGAGTGCAGAGTGTTAAGATCAGGCCAGAACCTGACAAAGTTGAAGCCATTGAGGCATGGCCTGCACCTGTTACCAAAAAGCAGATGAGGGCATTCCTAGAGACAGCAGGATACTACAGAAAGTTCCTCCCCAGTTACGGTACCATAGCTGCTCCCCTCCCAGACCTGACAAGGAAGAACAGAGCCAGCCAGCAAAATGCCAAGTTGCTAAGATGGAGCCTATGGTTGCAAGCATATGATATGTCAGTTCAGCACCGCAGTGGGATTAGCATTGCCAATGCAGATAGGCTGTCAAGACAGGGAATGGGGTAAGGTATACTCAGATAGACCTAACCCTCTCAAGCAATGTTTCTCAAGGGTCACTTGAAAAACTAGCTTGAGTTCTCCGGGGGGAGATGTGTGAAGATAGGTGAAGGCTGCCAGCCTAGCCAGATAGAATTTTGTAGATAATTTCGTCATTTGTTAATATTAATGCAAGCCACATGCTTGTTTGCTTAAATGTGAAAAGACTGCATTAGATATTGAACTGTAAAATGTAACAGTGCACTCTGCTGTAAGGAAGCTAAGTCAAGCATTTTATGACTGTCTTTGATGTCAAAATTCAGAGGCGATATGTCTGGATGAAGGAATTCTGCCTATTGTTTTGAGGCTAGATTTAATGGCTAGAATTAGCATGTATAAATGTCCTTTATTGCTCTGGTATCTGACCAGGTATAAACAATCTAAATGTAGTTTGTTAGCCTGGGAACACCAGAGAAGTGTGAAGAATGATGCCATGTGAAGCAGCTCTGTGTCATCAATTAAAAGAGAGAGAATCAGAGAGCTCTGAGAATTTTGTCTTGTGAACATCCAACATCACCAGCACTGTCTTGCTCTAGATGCAAGTAGGATTTTAGAACCATGTTTTCTCAGTCTAATCTTCCTAATTCCTAGCTATTTCTAAGTGTTTTTCTGTGTTGATGTCAGAACTTTTCTACGGTATTATTTTAAGTATTTTTCTGTAATCTCTGAACTCTTGACTAGCACTGTGTAGTAAGAAGTACTGTCTTGTAGCAGAAAAAAGCACCAAAAGATAAACTGTTGAAACAAAAAACACAGTAGCAGGCTCCAAACCTTTTGTGTAGTCCAGGATATGTGAAATAATGGTCGAAATGTCACAACACAAACAATTCCACAAGAAGTTCAGGCTCCAAACCTTGTTTAATAGTCCAGGATATATAAAAAGCTGTTAAAATGCCAAAGCAAAAACAATTCCTCAAGAAGTTAAGCTCTTTCACTTAGGTCTACCCCAAGCTTCATCCACTTATGTCTATCCCAAGCTTCATCAGAACATGGAATAAAATAATTCAGCCACTTTTAAACAAATTCAAAAATTGTCAGCCAATAGTACCATCTCATGCATAATTAAATAAATTAATTCCCCTGCATTATTTAAAGCCATAGTAAAGTATATGCTGTAGTAGTCCCTTGTGTTAAAACAGTAGCAACCAAAGTGAATACACATATTCTAGCTGCCATAATAAAATACATGCTGTCATGAATCTTTGTTTTAAAACAATAACAATCAAAGTGAATGCATATACTCTTTCCTTTTTTAAAGTTTAGCTGCCCTTAATTTAAGGACACTGTTAATACTAACATGATCATTTAGTCCTGGTCTTTTAATTGAATCCAGCCTAAGCTGCCAGTATAGTTGTTAATACTAACATGATCATTCAGTCCTGGTCTTTTAGTTGAATCCAGCCTAAGCTGCCAGTATAGTTCTTTGTATTCTAAAAGGGCTTCCCACAGTCCACCCCTTGTATCTGGTTTCATTTCAAGCACAGAGAACCTGAAAATACATTTCTCACAGCCTTTCTTGTGTCTAAATAAAGCATTTGTGTCTTTTTTTCTGGGAGATCTCATGCAAGTGTTCATATATTCTTCTTTTCAATGGTCTCTCTGTCTTGCCTATATAAAAACTAAGGCATGTCTGACAGACGCTGATGTACACAACCCTTTACTGGTACAATTAATATGCTCCTTAAAATTCATTTTAAACTTTCTGGATGGGATACTAATACTTTCCTGTTCTAGAATGTTACTACATTGTTGACAAAAACCACACTTGTATGTCCCCCTTTCTTGTGGGGTCTAACTGTACTCTTATCACTACCATGGTTTACAGCATTTCCTTTAAATTCATATCTCTCTTTCTAATAAATGTTGGTACTGATGGAATCATTTTGCAGGTTTCGCTATTTATAACCAAAAGTTTCAAGTACTTCCTAATGATGTTCTCAATTTCACTGGAATAAAATGTGTGCGTGTATAAATGCCATTTCATAATTCAGCCCTTTATTTTCCATATTATGATTACTTTCTGGTAAAGATTTCCCCAAAATTGGGTCACATTTTCCTTTCCTCCCTTGGTTCACTTCTTTCATCAATTGATTAATCAAATTCTCGGGTACCCCCTCTCTGAGAAGAACCCCTTCATCACCTTCATTTCTTCCAAAAAGACCCGGTCATCACTGCACATCCTTGACACTCTAATTAATTGCCCCTTAATAATACCCTTCTTTTGATTATAGGGGTTCTCACTCTCAAAATGTAAATAGGAGTTCAAGTGCGTGGGTTTTCGGAAAATCTTGGAATGGAATTTTTTCTCCTCCCTAAGCTTATATATGGTCACATCTAAATAATTAATGAATTATTGTGAAGTGTGCCAAGTGAATTTCAAAAAGGAAGTTGTAGTCCCAATATATTCCAAAAATGGATTTAACTGTGTTTCTGTCCCCTTCCAGAAAAGACAAATACCATCTAAAAATCTAGTGTATAAGGAAATATAATTATTCCAAGGGGTTTTCGAAAATGAACTTCCTCTCCCAATAATATAAAACCAGGTTTGCATACAGGGGGGCACATGGGGCCCGCATGGCAACACCTTTCTCTTGTTTATAATATTCTCCTGCAAAACACATGAAATTATTTTTCAATATTAATTCCATGAATTCAGTTAACAAGTTCCTTTGTTCGTTAGTCAAATAACTTATTTCAATCAAAAGGTCCTGAAACCATTCCATCCCCTCAAAATAATGGATGCTGGGGATTAAATTCTTTCACATCAATAGTCACCATACATACTTCATCTTCATATTTATCATAGGTGACTTTGCTTAAAAAATCTCAGGAGTCCCTTGAAATGTGTTTTAAAGATGTTAGATAACTTTTCAACATTGTATCTACATATTTAGCCAAGGGTTTCAGTTTGGAGCCTGCTCCTGCCACTATTGGTCTAAAAGGTGGCCTCTCCACATTTTTATGTATCTTTGGGATTCCAGACTCTACTGGGATCTTCGGCCTAGTTACTGTTAAATAGTCTAATAAGTTTTTGTCATTAGTACCATGAAAAAAAAAAAGATTAATAAAGTAATCCACCTTAGAACAGGCTATGAAAACGTCGTGTTTAGAAACAGTACTGTATTCGCATTCATTTAAAATTTCCAACATCCTAGTCTCATTGTTAATGACGTCCATTAGTACCTCCCCACCCCCCTTTACCAGGTTTCTTTACTCTGCAACCTCTACTTTTCAGCATTTCAACCACTCTTCTGTCACTTTCCAAAAAAATAGTTACAGCTGTTGGTCTGTTGTTCAGCTTCCTTATCTCATTTTCTACCAGCTCTTCAAAAACTTTTAAAGTGGGAATTAAAGGGGGGTTGTAGGTACATTTTTTAGCCAAATTGTTGGTTTGTCCTTTTGTGTTCTTGAATAAGCATTTTAAATTTAACTTTCTCATGAATAATTTCAATTCAGTGAGAGAATTTACTGTGCTCAAGGGTCTGGTGGGGACATATTGAAACCCCTTAGTAAACAACTGAAAAATGTTTCAGCTACCATTAAATCTGTATAATTAAATCTATGAAAATTGTCTTTAATGTTCACCACTTTATTATATGTCCCCAGTACAATCGCATTATTTTCTGTCTGTCCTCTTACTAATTCCATTGATTGTTCTTGTGGAAGGGTTTCTGAAAGTTTCCCCTTCTCAAATTCATCCCTCCCCTCCTCCTGTTGTATGTGTTTCTGTACTGCCAATGATTGTTGGTTCTCTGTCTGCTATTCTTTCACTTCTCCTGGGGCCTGGGGGTGTATTGCCTAAAGGGTCTCCACCAAAAGGGATGGAAGTGCGTTCATCAATGACTTCAAACACTTCATTGTTGTCACAGCACTCATCATGATTTAAAGTTACCTTAGTACTAGGTAGTGGGGGGGGTGCCCTCCCTTCCTTGTACCCAATTAAGTCCCTCTTCATTTCTTTATTTTCCTTTCCAAAACCCTATTACAGTGTTTATCAACTTCACAAAAAATATTGGCATATTTTGTTTTTTCAACATCAAACATTAAGTCAGAAGTCACTTTCTCACGCAAATTGTTGACTTCTGCCAGCAGTCTGTCCCTCTGTTCGCAGTAATTTCTCACCATGAGCTTTAAAAGTTCTATACCAAAGTTGTTAAATAACTGTGAATTCTTTGTGATAAATACTGTTGACATCAGCATTGTTCGGGTATTTTACAATTTTCAGCCCTTTAGGAACCCTAGGCACTCTTCGTACATTTATACACTCATTTAAATAATCTATCTCCATTTGCAACCCCTTGAGTTGCATTAATTTGTCAATAATGTGTCTGTATATGTTTAGGCACTGGGTTGCTGAGTTTCAAAAAAATTAAAATGCTTACCAGCCCATACTGAGAAATCAAAGTCACTGTTATTGTTGTTTATATAATTAAGTCCACAAGTACAACACTCCTTTTGAGTATTAAAGGTAAAAGAAGTTGCTGTCCCTCTATTTTCTTGGCTGTTCAGCCCGGGTCGGCTATTGCTCATACTCGCAGACGTTGCATTCACCCTTGTAGTTGGTGGTTATTCTCTGCCTGAAACTGCTGTTGACTCCCCAGCAGACTGCTATCAAAGTTGTTCTGGATCAGCTGATTCACCGCAATCCATTTCACTAGGTCCGCCAACCTCTGAAACTTGGTCCGAGTGACCACTTTGTCCAAATTCACCAATGAATTTTCAATAATTCCTCCGGATAACAAAACAGGTTCTGGAGACTCTGCCATGGTGTGAAACAACCAAGAAGCAGAAAAAAAGCACCAAAAGGTAAACTGTTGAAACAAAAAACACCCTCACAGGCTCCAAACCTTTTGTGTAGTCCAGGATATGTGAAATAACTGTTGAAATGTCACAACACGAACAATTCCACAAGAAGTTCAGGCTCCAAACCTTGTTTCATAGTCCAGGATATATGAAAAACTGTTAAAATGCCAAAGCAAAAACAATTCCGCAAGAAGTTAAGCGTTTTCACTTAGGTCTATCCCAAGCTTCATCAGAACATGGAATAAAATCAATCAGCCACTTTTAAACAAATTCAAAAATTGTCAGTTAATAGTACCATCTCATGCATAATTAATTAAATAAATAAATTCCCCTGCATTATTTAAAGCCATGGTAAAGTATATGCTGTAGTAGTCCCTTGTGTTAAAACAGTAGCAACCAAAGTGAATACACATATTCTAGCTGCCATGATGAAATACATGCTGTAATGAATGCTTGTTTTAAAACAATAACAAAGTGAATGCATATACTCTTCCATTTTTTTAAAGTTTAGCTGCCATTAATTTAAGGACACTGTTAATACTTACATGATCATTCAGTCCTGGCCTTTTAGTTGAATCTAGCCTAAGCTGCTAGTATAATTCTTTGTATTCTAAAAGGGCTTCCCACAGTCCACCCCTTGTATCTGGCTTCACTTGTTCAAGTACAGAGAACTTAAAATACAATTCTCACAGTCTTTCTTGTGTCTAAATAAAGCATGTGTGCCTTTTTTCTGGGAGATCTCATGCAAGTGTTCATATATTCTTTTCAATGGTCTCTCTGTCTTGCCTATATAAACACTAAGGCATGTCTGACAGACGCTGATGTACACAACCCCTTTGCTGGTGCAATTAAAGTGCTCCTTAAATTTCATTTTTAACTTTCTGGATGGGATACTAATACTTTCCTGTTCTAGAATGTTACTACATTGTTGACAAAAAACACACTTGTATGTTCCCCCTTTCTTGTGGGGTCTAACTGTACTCTTATCGCTACCATGGTTTTCCAGAATTTCCTTTAAATTCATATCTCTCTTTTTAATAAATGTCGGTACTGATGGAATAATTTTGCTGATTTCGCTATTTATAACCAAAAGTTTCAAGTACTTCCTAATGATGTTCTCAATTTCACTGGAATAAAATGTGTGTGTGTGTGTGTGTGTGTGTGTGTGTGTGTGTGTGTGTGTGTGTGTGTGTGTGTGTGTGTGTGTGTGCGTGTGTGTGTGTGTGTGTGTGTGTGTGTGTGTGTGTGTATGTGTGTGTGTGTGTGTGTGTGTGTGTGTGTGTGTGTGTGTGTATAAATGCCATTTCATAATTCAGTCCTTTATTTTCCATATTATGATTACTTTTTGGTAAAATTTTCCCCAAAATTGGGTCATATTTTCCTTTCCTCCCCAGTACAATCTCATTTTTTTCTATCTGTCCTTTCACTAATTCCATTGATGGTTCTTGTGGAAGTCACCTATGATAAATATGAAGATGAAGTATGTATGGTGACTATTGATGTGATATAATTATTCCCCAGCATCCCTTATTTTGAGGGGATGGAATGGTTTCAGGACATTTTGATTGAAATAAATTATTTGACTAACGAACAGAGGAACTTGTTAACTGAATTCATGGAATAAATATTGAAAAATAATTTCATGTGTTTTGCATGAGAATATTATAAACAAGAGAAAGGTTTTGCCATGGGGGCCCCATGTGCCCCTCTGTATGCAAACCTGGTTTTATATTATTGGGAGAGGAAGTTCATTTTCGAAACCCCTTGGAATAATTATATTTCCTTATACACCAGAGTTTTAGATGATATTTGTCTTTTCTGGAAGGGGACCGAGACCCAGTTAAATCCATTTTTGGAATATATTGGGACTACAACTTCCTTTTTGAAATTCACTTGGCACACTTCACAAGAATTCATTAATTATTTAGATGTGACCATATATAAGGTTAGGGAGGAGAAAAAATTCCATTCCAAGATTTTCCGAAAACCCACGCACTCGAACTCCTATTTACATTTTGAGAATGAGCACCCCTATAATCAAAAGAAGGGTATTATTAAGGGGCAATTAATTAGGGTGTCAAGGATGTGCAGTGATGACCGGGTCTTTTTGGAGGAAATTAAGGTGATGAAGGGGTTCTTCTCAGAGAGGGGGTACCCGAGAATTTGATTAATCAATTGATGAAAGAAGTGAACCAAGGGAGGAAAGGAAAATATGACCCAATTTTGGGGAAATCTTTACCAGAAAGTAATCATAATAGGGAAAATAAAGGGCTGAATTATGAAATGGCATTTATACACACACACACACACACACACACACACACACACACACACACACACAC
Source organism: Protopterus annectens (assembly GCF_019279795.1). Taxonomy (NCBI): domain Eukaryota; kingdom Metazoa; phylum Chordata; order Ceratodontiformes; family Protopteridae; genus Protopterus; species Protopterus annectens. The sequence continues at coordinate 1,468,981,937 of NC_056735.1, forward strand.
ACACACACATTTTATTCCAGTGAAATTATGAACATCATTAGGAAGTACTTGAAACTTTTGGTTATAAATAGCGAAACCAGCAAAATTATTCCATCAGTACCGACATTTATTAAAAAGAGAGATATGAATTTAAAGGAAATGCTGTAAACCATGGTAGTGATAAGAGTACAGTTAGACCCCACAAGAAAGGGGAAACATACAAGTGTGGTTTTTGTCAACAATGTAGTAACATTCTAGAGCAGGAAAGTATTAGTATCCCATCCAGAAAGTTAAAAATGAAATTTAAGGAGCATTTTAATTGCAAGAGCAAAGGGGTTGTGTATATCAGTGTCTGTCAGACATGCCTTAGCTTTTATATAGGCAAGACAGATAGACCATTGAAAAGAAGAATATATGAACACTTGCATGAGATCTCCCAGAAAAAAGGCACAAATGCTTTATTAAGACACACGAAAGACTGTGAGAATTGCATTTTCAAGTTTTCTGTACTTGAACAAGTGAAAACAGATACAAGGGGTGGACTAGAATACAAAGAACTATACTGGCAGCTTTGGCTGGATTCAACTAAAAGACCGGGACTGAATTATCATGTTAGTATTAACAGTGTCCTTAAATTAAGGGCAGCTAAACTTCAAAAAAGGAAAGAGTATATGCATTCACTTTGTTTGTTATTGTTTTAAAACAGGATATTTGTAGCATTTCCATATTCAGGCTTGTATTTGGGCCTAGTGTTTGTGGAGGCTGTGTGTCTGAGCACATAATTCAGGGACATCTTGTTTTAGCCAAAGCCATCAGGCATTTCAGTGAGAGAGAATTGTTTGAGGTCATTGGCTGACTGAGGTCTCCTGGACTACAGCTTAGACTAAGCACCTCATTGGTTCTTTTGAGATTTCTTTCTTAAAAGCTGTCTCAGGTTTCAACTTTCTGTTACCTAAGAAGCTCAGTTGTGAGTGTTCAGCCATTTTACAGTGAGCTAATGAAGGAAGGACACTCAGCAAACTCGAAGCTACAATATATAACATTAAGTATCCTGTTTTTTGTTTATTTTGTTCTTTATTTCTTTGTTGTTTATAGCACTTTGTGTACTGTGTATTTTTTCTAGCTAGTTTCACTGTGTGTTAGGTATTAACTGGAAATTGTTCACTCTTATTAAGCATCTGTTGGGTTGTTTGTTTATGATAACTTGTTGCAGTTAAACTCTTTTTTTCTAGTGGCTCCTTTAGCTGTTTAAAACTTTCATTTAAAGGCTCACTGCTGCTTTTCAGCTGTGAGTAACATTTCTGCTGTTTGTTTCCCACCCTCCCTCCCTGTTTGTATAGTGTTTTTATAGTTGGTGGCTTTGCAGTTGCCCGCCCCTAGTGTAAATTTGATCTGGGACCCTCCTCCCAGTCTAGTGTCATTACCTCATTCTACCCAGTACAGGGAGAGCATTTGAGAAGGCCAATCAGATTAGTTTCTGCTACTCCTTTCTCTCTTTCCTTTCTCTCTTTCCAAAAAAAAAAAAAAAATGTGTCTGCTTTTACTATATTTGTGTTTTTTCCTACTTTATTTTGCTTTTGCGTCATCTTAAAAGTACTCAATTGTATTTATTACTGCTTGGTGTAACTCATTGTAAGCCTTTTAGTTTAAGCACCTGGGCTTCAGACCAGTTTTACATTAGGAAGGTTTTTGGTCTGCACTGTAGTGGCAGAACAGGTAGCTTACATCCTTCTAAGTTGGGAACTGCTGATTGAGGGCTCAGTGTCTGTTATTCTAAAAGTGTATTCATTCTGGTTTAAGCACTTGGGCTTGAGGCCAGTTATTTTACATTAAGAGGGTTCGTGTTCTGCACTCTTGTGGGAGGAGAGGCTGGACTCTGTCCTTCTGAGCTGGGAATTTCTGGTTAAAGCTTATAGTGCCTGCATATTTGAACTGCTTCTTACTGAAATTGGTACACCTTGTTTGCTGTAGCATAGACTAGATCCAGGCCTGCTGAATCTAGCTTTGTTTGTATAACTTGAGCACTAATCCAGGCATTCTTTAAAGTATTCAGTTGTATTTATTACTGCTGGTAGTAACTTGATTAAAGTGTAGCTATCATTTCTAAGTCTTTTGGATTAAGCACTTGGGCTTCAGACCAGTTGTTTCACATTAGGAAGGTTTGTGGCCTGCACTGTGGTGGCAAGACAGGTAGCTTACATCCTTCTAAGTTGGGAACTGCTGATTGAGAGCTCAGTGTCTGTTATTCTAAAAGTGTATTAGTTCTGGTTTAAGCACTTGGGCTTCAGGCCAGTTATTTTACGTTAAGAAGGATTGCGGTCTGCACTCTTGTGGGAGGAGAGGCTGGACTCTGCCCTTCTGAGCAGGGAATTTCTGGTTAGAGGCTTATAGTGCCTGCATATTCTAACTGTTTCTTACTGAAATTGGTACACCTTGTTTGCTGTAGCATAGACTAGATCCAGGCTTGCTGAATCTAGCTTTATTTGTGTGCTTGTTGTTTGTTTATTTCCCTGAAACGCTAATTCCACCTAAAACGCGGCCTTTTAGCACTTCTGTGGATCCCTAGTGATATCTGCATTGCTTACTGTACTTATTTCCTTGTTTCACTTGAAAGAAAGTTACTGTTTGTCGTTTTTGCATTTAAGTTACCTGTAACACATTGCATTTAAGTTACCTGGCACTTGCTCACTAAAGCAATTATATAAGTCAGCTCTAAAAATTAAAAGCACTACACCCTCACAAACTCCCCTTGAGTACCTTGTTCCCCATTGGCCCTTTTTTTCAATTATAAAGGAATTCCCAATACTATTCTAGCATGTCCAAAGGTCAGTTGTCAATCTCCTCTCCGGTCCAGCTGGTGAATCTGGGAATCTTGAGGCAATGTTACAACTGCCTTATGTACACAGACAACCCTCTCCTCCTCCCAACAAATTCCAACACATGTGAGAGATGCAACCATATAGCCAAACTGGAGGCTAAGCTCTCTCAACTCAGTACTGGCGTAACCAGTCAGGAGGAGAAGGAAACCACACTCACTACAATTCCAGTCTCACATAGATCTACCACGACAACAAACCAAACACATAAACACACAAAAACATACTCGGAGGCTCTAAATAAAAATCTGCCTAAGCAGCAGAGACCTCCAAAGCAGACACCCAAGCAACTGCTACCCCAAAACAAAACACGTGCAACACATAGCTCACAAAGCCAGTGTGCCGAACAGTCACAGCCCTTAAGGCTAAACAACACACCTGATACACTTGTAATAGGTGACTCTATCGTCAGGCACACTGACGTCCCACTCACCAGGCTGAACAAGGAGAAGGTCACGGTAAGCTGCCTGTCGGGCGCTAGGATCCACCACATAACACAAGCACTCAGGTCACTCCAAGGCAAGCACAAATATGACTCAGTCATTGTCCATGCTGGTGTGAATGACCTGAGATGTACCTCCCTGGACTACATGAAAAGAGACATAGAGGAGCTCTCTGAGCATGTAGCCCAGGCCGGTATGACCCTGACCTTGAGTAGCATCTTACCCTCACCAAGAATGATGCCACAATATGAAGACAAGATGATCACTTTCAACAATTGGCTTAAGCGTTGGTGTCATTCAAAGAGGATCCAATGCCTGTCAGCCTGGGATGACATGCACGACAAGCCACGATGCTTCGCTAGGGATGGTTTGCACCTGTCACCCCTGGGCTTTCGGATATTGGCAAAGGCTCTTGCTACCCCCATAGTGCCTTTTTTAGGCAAGGCTCAAAAGACAAACCCACCTCCATAGGTATCACAAGGGATAAGAAACTAAGAGTAATGCTACTCAACGCCAGAAGTCTAAACCTCAAGATGCACGCACTCAAAACTCTCCTTAGCATGGAGAACATCGATAATCTGTGCAGTAACAGAAACCTGGTTCAAGGCTCCTGAGAGCACCCCAGCACTACCAGGTTATACCTCATACCATGCTTTTCGGCCGCAAAACTTGGACCGAACCACAAAAGGAGGGGGAGTATCAATATTCATCAAAGATACCCACACCTCCAGGTTGGTGGCACAGCACGAAGCATCAGAGACTATCCATGTGCAACTAACTGTGGGTAAAACTGCCTTCTAGTTTATAGCCTGCTACAGACCACCCTCCCAAACACAGGAACCCCACTTGGCCTACCTGAGAATACTGGAAAATATGAAGGTCTCTCCAAACACCATTATATTGGGCAACTTCAACTACCCAAACATAGACTGGGAGCATTACTCTAGCTCCAACACCCTAGCCCAAAGGTTCCTAGAATTTATAAACTCAAATGCTATGGAACAACTTGTTACCACTCCCACAAGAGGGGAAAACATACTGGACCTGATCATCACCAACATGGGGACACTATGCTCCAGACCAGAAGTGTATCCGTCACTGGTAAGATCAGACCATAAACTAATCTTATTGGATATTCACATCCCAACCCCACCCCCTGCCCAGAAAACCACAGTGAAAAACTTCTCTAAAGCAAATTTCACATGCCTCAAAACCGAGGCGAAATCCTTCAAAGCCCCCGGGCCTGTGGAAAATACGGCCCAGACTGCAGAATCCTTTATAAATGCATTCTATGAACACCTTCAGGAATGCATGGATCATGCAATCCCAAATAAAACCAAGACCCAATCCTCCAAAGGCAGACGTCCTGTCTGGTGGACCCCAGCCATAAACAAACTATACAATAGAAGGAGGAAGCTACTACATGATAGAGCAAAATCCCAAAAGGGAAGGCATCTCTGATCAGTATTAGCAAAAACTACGAGCACTCATAAAATCATCTAAGGCCAGCTTGAGAGAAAAATTGCACAGGACACTAAGGATAATCACAAGGCTTTCTTTAGTTATGTATGGAACCTGGGTGGAAATTCCCAGATATGCTCAGAATTAGTCCAAAATGACAAAAAATACACCGAGCCCACAGACATTGCCAACATCCTAGTTGACAGGTTCAGTGCAAACTTCTCCCCCTCACCCACCAAAAGGGCAAATATCTATCCCAACAGAGTGCTGCCCCTGACATCTCAGATGCTCAGGTAAGAGCCACCCTCTCCAAAGCAAAAAACACAGCACCAATGGGACCAGATGGTGTCCCGGGCTGCGTCCTACATGAACTCCAAGAAGAGCTAAACCCAAACATAAAACTACTGTTCAATCTTAGCCTTACTACAGGATATGTACCCAAAGAATGGCGTACAGCAACAGTGGTCCCTCTCCACAAAGGTGGTGCCTCAACGGATCCTGGAAACTATCGCCCCATAAGCCTGACTTGCTTGGTCTGCAAAGCTATGGAAAGGATCATCATGGACCTCATAAATGAAGATATTGGGGACCTACAGACACTGGATCCTACCCAGTTTGGCTTTGTTAAGGGCAGATCCTGCCTCTTTAACCTGGTCGATTTCTTTGAAACAGTCACCAAGGCCATTGACGAGGGGAAGGTGGTCCACACAGCCTACCTGGACCTCGCAAAAGCCTTCGATACAATACCCCACTCGGGCATTATAGATAAGCTCACCAGCTTAAATATAAACCCCTATGTCACTAGATGGGTTGCAAACTGGCTCAAGGACAGAACCCACATGGTTAAAATTGCTGGTGCCATGTCAGACTCCAAACCAGTTACAAGTGGCGTCCCACAAGGCTCAGTCCTGGGACCTCTCTTGTTCGGTATATATTTCTCGGCGGTACAGGCCAACACGGAAGGACTGTGGCTGAACAAGTTCGCAGATGACTGCAAACTGGGCGCCATAATCAACTCTCCAGCCGACACAACCATCCTCCAAAAGGGCCTCATAGAAACAGACAACTGGTGCCAGAGCCATGGCCTCAAGCTAAACACCAAAAAGTGTATAGTCATCCCCTTTGGCAAAAACAAAGTGCCCACAAATTACCACATAGGTGGTAATCCATTAAGTACAGAAATAGTCATTAGGGACCTGGGGACCCAAGTTGATAGCAATCTCTCATTTGACAACCACGTGGCCAAAGTGGTTAGAAAAACATTTTATATAGCCCACCTAATCATGAAGGGATTTACATCTAGATCAGGGGAGGTCATCGTACCTCTTTACTCATCCCTCATCAGGCCCATAATTGAGTACAATGCCCCTTTTGGAATGTACCTTACCAGACACCTGCAGCAACTGGAAAGACCCCAAAAGTACCTCACCAAGAGGATCACAGGGCTCAAACAGATGCCATATGCTGCCCGGTTAAAGAAACTCCAGCTCTACTCAGTGGCATACCGCCTGCTCAGAGGCGATCTGTGCCTGACGTATAAAGCCATGTCCAACCTGGAATTAATGGACATGCTGCACCTCAGAAAATCCAAATCCCATTGAGCTACTCGCTTGAGAGACTTGAACCTCAGCACTGAAATAAATAGGACATGCTGGAGGGACAGATTCATAACCCAGAGGCTCCCTTCACTCTGGAATAAAATCCCAGTCCAGGTTAGGCAGAGTCCCACACTGACTCTCTTCAAGAGGAATCTTGATGAGTGGATGGGAGATCGTAGGTTTACCCCGGCTATCACTTCTGTGTCACTGTTAGACAGAGGCACAGTATACTAACCTCAAAAAAAAGGCATAGCAAAATTAATTTAAAATGGGTGACGAAAGCCAAACACACTCTGGCTAGGCTTATAAATGCCCTAGGGCAGATAGCCTAGTATGAACCTATGAACCTATGAACCTATGAAGGATTCATGACAGCATGTATTTTATTATGGCAGCTAGAATATGTGTATTCACTTTGGTTGCTACTGTTTTAACACAAGGGACTACTACAGCATATACTTTACCACGGCTTTAAATAATGCAGGGGAATTTATTTATTTAATTAATTATGCATGAGATGGTACTATTGGCTGACAATTTTTGAATTTGTTTAAAAGTGGCTGATTGATTTTATTCCATGTTCTGATGAAGCTTGGGATATACCTAAGTGAAAACGCTTAACTTCTTGTGAAATTGTATTTGTTGTGGCATTTAACAGCTTTTTTTATATATCCTGGACTATTAAACAAGGTTTAGAGCCTGAACGTCTTGTGGAATTGTTTGTGTTGTGACATTTCAATAGTTATTTCACATATCCTGGAGTACACAAAAGGTTTGAAGTATTGTCTTATGTTTTTATTATTTATTATTAAATATTTTTAAACCTTTCAACTGTGGCTATTTTATGTAGAGTTAATTTAAGCTCTAGAGTACATTGCATGTATATAGTGATACTGTACCAAGTCACTCTAATAAGCCTTGACTGTTCAGTCATACTTACCATTTGGATAATAATATTATAGCAATAACCCATGCCTGGGTGTGGGTAATGCTGGCTTTACCCACGGTTGGTGTGGTTTGGTCACGAGGGTGAAGCCCGAGTGGCCAAACAAAGCCAACCGTGGGTAAATCCAGCATTACCCACATCCAGACATGGGTTATTGCTATTATATGACATTATTTAAGAAAAAAATAATTACTTTTCTTAAATAATGGCATTGTATAATGTCTCCTTGCTGCCCTTCCGCAGCTATCTGGTATTCTGCGGCAGTTCTGATGTACTGCGCATGTGTACGCCTACGCAGTACATCAGAGCTGTAGGCAAAAGCAATGGAGAAAGCAAGATCTCCGTTGCTTTTTACAAACTGTTTTGCTATGTTAAATGGGTTTAACATAGCGAGACAGCTTTAAAATCTCCGTTGCTTATTTTAAAGCTGTCTCGCTATGTTAAACCCATTTAACATAGTGAGACAGTTTTGAAAAAAGCAACGGAGAAAGCAAGATCTCCGTTGCTTTTTACAAACTGTTTCTCTTTGTTAAATGGGTTTAACATAGCGAGACAGCTTTAAAAAAAGAAATGGAGAATCTCCATTGCTTTTTTTAAAGCTGTCTCGCTATGTTAAACTCGTTTAACATAGCGAGACAGTGTTGCTGTAAGAGTTATAGTAATGGAAAAAGTCTGGGCGACTGGACCTTTTTCCATTACTATAACTCGGATTTACAATGTGCACGCTGACCAATCAGCGTGCACGTTTTTGAATATTAATGGGGGGGGGTCACTGTATAATGCACAGTAATTACTGGACACTCTTTCAGAAGGGCCTTTGAGTAGCTGATATTAGTAGGTGGTGGCAGCCGGTACTACCTTTTAGACTGGGCAGAAAAGAGGCACAGCTGGAGAACCTGTGCCAGCTTTTCCCAGCAGTGTATGTGTGGTTGTATATAAACTCTTATCTCAAAGTGTGTGTGTGTGTGTGTGTGTGTGTGTGTGTGTGTGTGTGTGTCAGCTACTTGGACAGGAACACAAAGCACTGGTTGGACAGAGAGGGTGCTGGAGGTTTTAGCTTATCGACTAGGCTGAGATCTGGACCCTATAGCTGTGCCAGTGGGGAGTCTTACTGGAGACCTGGAGAGAAAGGGAGAGACTAGCTCCAGACTGACTGTGATCTCTGTGTGCTCTTAAGGGAAATTGTACATTACTGTGTGTGTATTTATTATCCTTTCCCTATATGGACATCCCTCACTGGTGTTATCGGTGAGGATTGAGGCTCCTTGATTGCTGGGCCAGGGCACGGGTGTCACACAAGATATTAGAGTGTCAAAATTATTCGGAAAATGCAAGTTGCTACAAAACCTGTTGTGCTATTAACTTTTGAAGTGAAATAAAGTAACATTTAAAAAAATTGTCCCTGATTTTTGCCCTTTGCTCCCCCATTATTTTTTACTTTGTCCAACATTCTTGAGCAAAGAAGCTAAGGCGGACCTAATGATAGAGGGAGCTACGCTGTCACAGTCAGTCACTGGCTGTGGCAGTTACACTCCAGACTGATGTATAATCATATTATGCAGAATGCAAAAAGCCATGAAATGATTCTGTGGTGCAGAGACACAAAGCCCTATCTGTGACCCAGATGACCTAAGCTTAGTTAGTAGCTCAGGAAGCTGGAACAGCTGAGGAGGGGTGGGTAACAGAGATGCAGCATGCACTGGCACCTTCAACTGGGAGGCAGGATTGGGATGCTCCTTCTGCTTTGATCCTGTGTTTTCCTGATGATTCAAGGAAATGGTATATCTGTTCACTTGAGAATAGCCTTGGGTGAGAGATGTGGTTGGATCCACTAAAGCCAGCGCAGTAACACTTGTGGAGGTGTGTCAGCAGCAGGCACGCCAATGTATCAAGGGTATAAGGGAGTCTCTCAGTAGTGACATGGAGCTCATGTCACCACCAGGGAGAGTTTAAGCAGTGTATATAATAAACTGCCCTAAAAGCTGCCAAAATGATAGCTCTGCAGTCATATCATGCCTCACAGGCAACAGATGGGATGAGCTCTTGTCCCATGAGAATTGAATGGACTGATTGATTAGGGAGAGCTAATAGTTATCAGCAAGTGGGACACAAGAATATAAGCTATGAACATCCTGCAAGTGGTAGATGGGTCATACTGAAGGACACCTCTCCCAGCTTGTCCAGGTAGCAGAAATGGGTTTCAACAGGCTGAATGCTCACACAGTGATTATCTGTATCTGGCAGAGTGGTGTTAAAGCTCTCCTATACAGCTCACTGCAGGTTATGGGCTGGTGACATTTGCCAAGGTTCAAGTGGCTAGCCTGAGTCACATGAAAGGCATAATGAGGAGGTGACATATGGAGATGGGGTTGTTAATCAACAAAACCTTACTCAGTATTTAGAGGCTTAGCTATGGGTGAACAAAATTATTTAAGGTGCACTTACCTTTAGGTGTCTGTGTGGCATCCTAATATGCAGGAAGTGGCAGTACAGTGAGACTGTGTGCCATATGTAGGAATCATGGCTACTGCCAGAATGCTGGGCTAATAAAGGAAATACTACATACTAACAGGTATGTGTAGCAGGTTGATTGACAGGAAGGTATCATTACTGTTTGCATACACAAACTTTTGCAGGTATCATAGCTCATTAATGAATGAAATATGAATTCCAGTTGATTATGTGCATATCTGGTTTAGCATGATGATGATTATGCAATACAAAATGCAGTTGTGTATCTCTAATGTACACAGCTGTTTGCTGACAGTCATCTACACCTCTCCCATAACCCAAGTATAACTGTAAAACAGAATGTATTGTGAGGTATGTATCATAATTACAAACTCTATTACAAAGTCATGCAAGTCTATCCACTTCTGTAGCCTGTAAGCAGTTGTCACTAAAGGTGTGTATACTGTCAGCAGCCACAAGGTAAACATATTGAGTTTCATTTTTAACAACAGTTTTATTTATTTTTGTTAGTTTAGTTTAGTCAGGGAAAAGAAGGCAAATATATCAGCAGAGGATTATGGCAAGCTGACAGTGAACCAGTTGGCTGATGTGTGCAAATCCAAAGGACTGGTGCATGCAATCTGACTAAAGAGGAAATTATTTTAGCCTTAGTCAATGCTGGAGCACAAACCAGCAACCAGGAGGACATCCAGTCTGGAGATGGGGATGTGCAGCCCTCAAAAACAGGACAGTTCACCATTTCCTTAGAGGATAAAAAAAAAAACATCTGGAATTGTAGAGATTTGAACTGTTGTCCAAACATTTGGAATTAGAATCAGCAGAGGGACTGCAGCATTTGGAGGCCAAAAAAATGAGAAACTGCTGCATTTGGAGGCTGAAGAAAATGAAAAGCAGTGTTAACATGAGAGGGATATGCTGACTCTTCAACAGGAACATGGAGGTAATGGGGAAGGGAATAACTGAATCCCAGAAGCAACAAAGGTCAGTACATTTCTTTCATAGTATAAAGTAGGTGATAATTTTGATAGTTTTATTCATATATTTGAAAGAGTATATAAATAATATGATATTGACCAAAGGCTGTGGGTATGGTTCCCGACCCCTTATACCATGGTTAAGCTCTAACTGCTGTTTCTAAATTGTCTGATATTGATTGTTTAAATTATGACAAGGTTAAACAATGTTTATTGGAATGTTTTAAGTTAACACCTGAAGCTTACAGAAAAAGCTTCATGGGCATAGATGTAAGGCAGATGAAAGTGTGTGTGGTTATATTGCTGAGCTAAGCACTTATTTTCATAGGTGGCTCAGTGGGTGTCAGGTCACCACTTTTGAAAGGCTGGCAGACCTTTTGGTGAGGGAACAAGCCTTTAGCACTTTGCCTGAGGACATGGAAATCTATTTGGCAAACTGGGAGAGTAACTCTGCAGAGGAGGTGGGGAGAAAGGGGGATCTCTACTTGGCAAGCAAGGGCACCACTGCACAAGAAGGGGATACTCAGTGCTGCACATGGATATAAGGGAACCCATGGTGGTCAGCCTAAACCACCCCAACAGAGTCTACCAGTAACAGGGGAAGCCACTAGTTCAGGTACATGGCCAGGATCACGGTTTAGATGTTTTAAATGCAACTAGAGGGGCCATGTAGTATACTAATGTCCACTGGGGCAAAGTGGGGAACAAAAGGTGAGGGAGCCAGCAAGTGGGAATAACAGTATCCCAGTGGAAAGATGTCTGGAGACAACAGGAGTACCAAACTATCACCAGAGTTTGTATTCTATCTTAGTGAGTGAAAAACAGGCCACTGCTATGAGAGACACAGCCTCTGACATAACCATTGTGAAGCCTGCAGTGATTAAAGAGGAGCAGTACTTGCTTGGGCAGTCCACTCCAGTCAGAGCTTTAGGATGGACCCCATTCCAAATACCTTTCATCAGGGTTCATCTTGACTGGGAGGGTGGAAAAGGAAACAAGCAAGTAGGTGTGTTTGAGGACATCCCTGCAGATGTCTTGATATTGAATGATTTTTATAATGCTGTATCTTGTGTGCATGCAGTTACATGCAGTCAAGCTTGGAGACAGGCATGTGGGTCTGGTAGCCTGGATGAGTCCCAGACAGATCCCACACCTGAAGCCAGGGTTGGTGATGTGGCTATTTCAGGGAGGGAACTACCCTGTAGCATGAGCCTGAAGGCGAGCCACAGCTGATGATAGGTACTGATATACCCTTAGATAGAGTGACTGCAAGTGTAGAGGTGAGTGGTAGTACATAAGCTGACAATGAGGGACCACTGTCAGAGGATACCAGACTTCTGCGGAAGGGGAGCTGGAAAGGGTCACAAAGGTAGAGCTAAGACAGGCTCAGCTATCAGGCCCTACATTATGAGGCTTGAGGGAGGTAGCTAAGGAGGCATCTAATTCTCAAGGAAAAGAGGAGTCTGTATACTGGAACAAATGGTTACTGCATAGAAAGTGGACCCCTGAGGGAGAGCTAGAGGGTGAGGTAATACACCAGTTGACAGTGCCCAGGGCTTACCATTTGGCACTTCTAGCCATAGCCCAAGACATTCCTTTTCTAGGTCATATGGGCATAAAATATACCAAGAGAAGTATTATGCAGAACTTTTATTGGCCTGGGATTGCAAGGGATATAAAAGGGTATTGCAGGACCTATGAACAGCGCCAAAACGTAGGCAAGGCAGGAGACAAGTTCAAAGCTCCTTTGATGTCTTTGCCTGTGATTGAGGAGCCATTTCAGGGGGTAGCTATGGATATTGTGTGGCCTCTGAATACCTCATGTTCCACAGGGAAGAAATATATCCTAGTGGTATTAGATTATGCTACTAGATACCCTGAGGTGGTGGCTGTGTCTTCCATTGAGGCAGAGTAGGTTGCAAATGCTTTATTAGAGATTTTCAGCAGGGTAGGTTTCCTGAGAGAAATGCTGACTGACGGAGGTGCAAATTTCATATTAGACCTGCTGGCTTGTCTGTGGGACTGCTATGGGGTGAAGCACCTAACCACCCAAACCTCTCAACCTCTTAGCACAAGAAATCTGGACAAAGTCTACAGTAAGGAGGGGAGAAAGGACCAAAAATCGTGACAGATTTTAAATATTACTTTTATAAGCCTAGAAAGTTGGTAGAATAACAGGATTTGTGTTAGCCTGTATTTTATAAAGGATATGAAGTCTGCAATTCAAATGTATGTCTTTATTTAGGGACATCAATCCTCAGTGAATTGCCAGAAAACCACACATTTTATGAGGAATAGACCAAAAATATGAGGTAAAAATCTGGACATTCTGCAAAAATCTGGACAGTTGAGAGGTATGTAACCACCCCCTACCACCACCAGACTAATAGTCTTGTGGAGAGGTTAAACTCTACACTAAAGACCATGCTAAGGGCATTTACAGACTAGTTTAAGAGAGAGTGGGACAAACATTTGCCCCATGTGCTGTTTGCATATTGAGAGGTGCCCCAGAAATCCACAGGTTTTTCATCCTTTGAGTTACTGTATGGGCATAGGGTGAGGGGGCCCTTGGATTTGATTTGTGATGAGTGGGAAGGTGAGTGTGAATCCCACAAGGAGTCTATTGTAGCATATGTCCTAAACCTCAGGACAAGGCTTAGGGAGCTCATGGCTTGATCCAGGAGAACCTGGCAGGAGCCCAGTAGCAAAAAAGGTCTAGTATGACAGCAATGCTCATGCCTGAGAGTATGCTGTGGGACAGTAGGTTATGGTGCTCATTCCTGTCAGACATAATAAGCTGCAGGCAGCGTGGGAAGGACCCTTCAAAGTGGTAAGGAAGGTCACTGATGTTAACTACATGGTAAAATGATAGGCAGGAGACAGGGGCACACATTGTTAAATGTTAACATGATAAAGCCTTACCATGATATGGAGACCCTTGTGCTAAGTATTTGCAGTGAGTGACAGGAGGAATCTGAAGGGTATCTATGGCTTCAGCAAGCCAGCCAACAAAATGTCAAGTTACTGTGGTGGAGTCTAGAGTTGCATGTATATGATATGACAGTGCAGCACTGTAGTAGGGTCAACAATGCCAAGGCAGATGAGATCTTAAGACAAGGTATGGGATAATGTATTTCCAGATAGGCTCATTCCTCTCAAGCAACATTTCTCAAGAGACACTTAAAAAAACTAGCTTGAGTCTTCGAAGGGGGGAAAGATGTGATAACGCGAGGCACTGCTAGCCATGAAAAGAGAAATATGGCAGTAGATTTGTAACATATGCCAGCACAGCTAGCTGGAATTTTGTAAATAATTATTTGTCATTTTTATATCAAACTGATTTGTACAGATGCTTGTGCTGAAAATGTATTTGTGAGGTTTGCTTGTGTTAAAATGTATCAACAGTGTGCCCTGTGGGAAGGAAAAGAAATGTACATGCATTATTGTAACTGTTTAAATGTATATATTGCAACAGCATATACTGGGAGAGAAAAGGCTAATCCATCCGAGTTTGGAAAAAATATTCTTGAAATTAAATTACTTTATGGGTTAAGCCATAAACATGTTATCCCACAGTTTTGAATGGAGCCAGAGATGCAGTGGCTGTGCTAGAGAATACGTTGTAGCTCCTGCAGGAAGAGTGAAATGGTTTTATGGTTTTATGACTTCCAGCAGCTGCACCACATTTGAGCAAAGCTCTGTCTGTATTTATGGTAACACATAGGTGCTAAAATCCTGTCAGCTTCTAGTGTTGGTGAGTATGGGAAACAAAATCAGAAGACCAGATGTTATGTCACTGTGTAATCAACTCTGAAATAATATTTATATATTATATTGAGAAGCAGTCAGACTGAGCATTCTGCATTCTGTCTTGGATATGACAACAGAGACCACTCACCCACATTATCTTGTCTTGCAGTAGTAAGTAACTTAACTAGGGAACAGTGATTATTTTAGTCAATCTGGAATAGCTAGTGAGACCAGCTAAATACTGTACTTTCCATCAGTGTTATTTTTAATATTCCCTGTGACTGAAACGTTGGTGTTTAGTGTAAATAGATATTTAGTCTTTTCTTGTTCTTTTATTATTTATTGTTAAGTACAATTAAACTTTTCATTGTACCTGGTCCTTTTTAGAAAAAATTTAAGTTTTGAGAGTATTTGCACATATTTATTTGGTGATAAGTCTGACCACTCCTGAAAACCTTGCTATTTGGTCAACATTACCATTTGTATTAATATTAACTTCACTCAGCATAATTGGATACCCTTTTAAGAGCCTTATAGTAATCGACTGGTGGCAGTGAATCTAACTTATAGTCTGGGCAACTTGGTAGAGCAGGTAATCTGTGCCAACCTTTCCCAGGTTTGTGTGTGTGTGTGTGTGTGTGTGTGTGTGTGTGTGTGTGTGTGTGTGTGTGTGTGTGTGTGTGTGTGTGTGTGCGTGTGTGTGTGTATCTGTGAAAATTAAATCTCAAAGAGTGTGTGTATCAGCTACTTGGGCAAGGACACAAAGCACTGGTTTCACAGAGAGGATGCTGAAGGATTTGGCTTAGACACTTGGCTGAGGACCTAACCCTACAGTTGTACCTGTGGGGAGTCTTAATGGGGACTTGGAGGGAGACAGATAGAGAAATCAAGACCCCGGACTAAGTGTGTTTCCTGTGTGCTCTTAAGGGAAATTGTGCTTCATACAGATACTAAGTGTATCCATTTGTATTCCAAATGAACATCTCTCTCTCCAGTGTCAGTGGTGAGGATTCAGGCTCCTTGATTACTACCCTAGAGTGGGGACATCACACTCATCATGCAAGTTTTAAGATGAAATCTTTCAATATCTTGTATGCAGTATGGGTTTAAAATGACTAATCTAAATATGTACAAGCAATGCTTGTCAGATGGAGATTTCACTGAGATGAGCCTAGAGAAATACACACTGACATCACCAAAATGCCACTGTATATATAACTTAATTTCCCTTCTCTTTCCAAATGCTGATCTGATTTTAACAGGGTTAGCTTTTAAACATACTTCACATGCATCTGCCCAAATATGTGGTGATGCTTTGCACATTGCAGCCATTTTACTGCAGTTTTTGTCACTTTGAAGAAAGTGAAACTTATGGGGGATTGCAACTGTCCAGCTGTTAACATGAGGATTTTTATATTCTTCATTTCTATTGTTAGTGGTATTGATTTTTAAAGTTCATATGCATATTTATAGCTTTAGGAAACTGTTGTGGGTGAATATGTAAATGGTTATGTATGTGCAGTACTCCTGTGAAAAATTATCTTCAGGACAGGTTTGTCTGCCTTGTGCCCACATATGCCTCAGTTTGCTTTGACTTCCCTATGACTCTCCCATG
The DNA here is from genome assembly GCF_019279795.1 of Protopterus annectens. Lineage (NCBI taxonomy): Eukaryota > Metazoa > Chordata > Ceratodontiformes > Protopteridae > Protopterus > Protopterus annectens. Next base: position 1,468,998,051 of record NC_056735.1, read on the forward strand.
ACTGTTCTTCTTCTTCTTTCGGCTTTTCCCAGTTAGGGGTCACCACAGTGGATCACTCGTCCGCTCATGATCGGCAATGGAATTTTACGATGTCGAGTTGCCAGCCCGGCACCCAACCTTCCACAGTAGGCACACACACATGCACACACTCACACCTAGGGCCAATTTAGAGTGTCCAATCCACCTACAGCATGTCTTTGGGATGAGGGAGGAAACTGAAGCACCTGGAGGAAACCCACATGACCACAAGGAGGACATGCAGACTCTGCACAGAAGGCACCCCAGCCTAGGATCGAACCGGAGATCCTCTTGCTGTGAGGCGGCAATGCTAACTGCTGCACCACCACAGCTGCCCTGACTCTCCCATGACTCTGAATTTGATTAACTCATCACAGCCAAGTGTACCTCCAGGTGTTTCTGCAGTTACCTCCTACTGCTCCTCTAGACATCAAATATTACTTGTTCATACTTGCATTGATAATTCCAAAACCATACTACATATAAGGTATCATAATATTTTATCTTGAAGCATACATGATAGTAAACACAATTGTATTGATATTTCACCTCTGTCAATGAGTATTTGTTAGAAATGTAAGGTGATAACTTCATTTTTTAAAAGCTCAAGCCACACCCACTAGGTGTTAAAGGTACACACTCAAAAGATTTGTACTGGAGGGAATGAGTTAAGTGGGCAATTAGTGAATGGTTAAAAAAAGTAATAAAAGGTAGAGATGTTTGGGTTAGGCTGGGAGTATTTAGAAGGGATTAAGTTGAGTCATAGCTGTATTTTATTACTTTGGTTCTTTTGTTTAAATGCATTTTGCTCATCTGTTATTTTTCAAAAAAGGGTGTTATAATTATGAGTTTATATTTGTTCATGTTCAGAAATACATTTTTTGTAGTCTACTTGACTGACTGATTGGTTCTTCTACCTTTAACCATTTGGCCCCTTTGTTCACTTTGAGGGGCTAGGACTTGGACCCTGAGGTGAACTCACCAAGCTCCTATTCCACATTGTACTGGGACCCTGGCTGGTCAAGGGACCTACATTCCATGTGTTTTCTGCTATTGAGATCACTGACTTCCCTGTTCTATGGGGATGAGAATGAAGTTGCCTATTTATTCCCCAGTTTAAGCTCATTTTCCCTATCTTATGAGAGTAAGGTGGCAAGGAGTGGGCCAGTCAGTAGATCAGGCAGTTCTTCTTCCCCCTCAGAAAGCCTAACTCCCTCAGTGTCTCTCTTGAGCACTGTAATTGGTCCTTATTTTGTAGACGTGTGAGTGCTTTACCTTCACACACATTCTTGCTGAGTGAATGGAACCACTTCCTAGCACGTGCTCAACAGACCCATGCTTTGTGTGCAACAGCTTTCCTCCTCACCCTACTTATGGGAACCAACAGTGGTCACTCACTCCCATCATCCCTGACCCATCCCCTTTCAACTCATAACAGTAGCTAAACATGGGTCATTTGGGTCACAATCTGGTTTTCAACCCTCTGTGCCACTCTGGCTGACCTGCTCTCAGAAATTCTTGATTATTTTGCTGAGTGTTAACCATTTTGTTCATAGGTGCAATTAAAGCCTTTGTTGTTTTATACTTGTTATGTTAAAAAATTAACCTGAATTAAAAGGTGATACAAAGATAGGTGCAGCAATGGAGGATGTGGGAAGATTCTAAGAAGGATGTTGGAAGGCTGTTAAGTGGGCAGAATAATATCAATTATGGTTCAGTGCAGTGACATGGAAAAGAACTGCACTAGGGTCACAGCAGCCCTTGTGTGGTGTATCAGCTATCAGAATGCAGTTAATCTCTATGGAGAAGGAAAAGGCTCAATGTTTTTTTATCTCAAATAGACTGAAACACTGGGAAGAGAGTAAGCAGAATTTTGGGAAATATACTCTAAAAGCAAAAATGTGATGCTTTTCATCTACTGGGACCTGGTCAAGCCACATATTGAATACCTCTTTCAGTCCTGGGAGGTTATACATGGAATCGGATATAAGGTTGCTGAAAAGCAGAAAGTTATAAGAATGTTGTAGAAAATGAAGGAAAAAGGCTTAGATGGAGGACCCAGTGCGGGGCAGGGATGTGCTGTTGCAGGAGGTTCTCTAGAAGGCTGATTTGGACATCTAGCTATTGGTTAACCAACTGTCTCACCAGATCTAACAGCTGCATATGTGTCACAAATGTGTCACACCCACTGTCACTGGCATCAGTGGGAACAACAGTTCCAACCTCCACTGCAGGTCTGAATGACATGTCTCCTGCAGCTGATGCTTGCACTAGGAAGGTGACTCTGGCAGACTGGCCCACACATGGGGTAGATGGTGGTGCCACTTGATGGAGCTGCCAGTTCTTGCTAGAGCAATGGGAGGAGGTCTACATGTGACTGCATATAATTATAAAATAAATGAAGAAAAAAACATAAAAAATAAACAAAGGCATGTAGTAGAAAGTACACATATAATGAAGAATTACAACTCATACATATCTTTTCAGAGCAATGGGAGGAGGTCTACGTGTGACTGCATATAATTATAAAATAAATGAAGAAAATAACATAAAAAATAAACAAAAGCATGTAATAGAAAGTGCACATATAATGAAGACCTACAACTCATACATAGCTTTTCTAGTACACTGTGATAGGTACTGTACTCAAAACTACAACAAATGCACTCCCCATATTAGGTCCCAAAGGGTCTAATAGACAACTATTAAACCCATATAAATCAGGACTTGCAAACTAAAAACCAGTGCCTTAACATGTTGAGTTAGTTTTACAATTCCACTGAACCTTGCAGTCAAACAGAGAAACAGACATTAGACACATCAAACACACATAATGCTACTTTTGAACTTGGTAACTTAGATTGGAATTGGCAGTACAGGACATAAGTTACAGTGGCATACTACCATTATAAGCTTTCAACATGCTTGCAGTCTGCCTGCAACATGGATAACTATTAAGTGTTGTGACAGTACTTTAACCTGTACTATACTAATCAGGTGTACTCACCCTGGAGCCTGGTAAGGAAATCAAGCCTCATCCTATGCAGCTATGCATTCTTTGCTATTGCTTCAGGGGCTGTGGAGAGAGAAACAGGACTGTGGAAGAGCTGAGGATACCACACACACTGCCTATATGAAAATGAAGATGTGACAAATTTTACTTACAGTACATCGCTGGTGTAGTTGTAAGCTTGGCCTCCCATTGGCTAAGGAGGTCAGGATGACATCATTTGAAGTCATTGTAATGATAGAGACATTTTTCACCCATGTGTGGGATTCCTGTAGCATCTCTCAAATCATTGACCAGAGAATTCCAAGCCTCAGTTTTATATCGGGGGCCCTCATAGCCCTCCTGCAATAGGCATTAGTAACTTCATTGTGGAGTAGGTGGGTTAAAATCACCACTACAAAGCCCTACAAAGTACTTCACCTTCATCTCTGTATTTCACAAATAGCACAGCAATATGGCTTGCATCTTGTGACAACACCAGTGACTCCATTTCCATTAGGTAAAATGTAAAATTCCATCTGCTCCTCCTCATCCCATAGGATAAACAACACATACTCAGTGCTGCCCACAGATACATAAGCATGTGAACAACCCCATGCAAAGCGGACATAAAGTTCTGGCTGTGAATGTGATGCACACATTTAGCAAATTTAGTAATTCAGAGACCTTAATGACTTGAGCCTTCACCTTATGTAGATGGCCAAAGTTGCATAATATCAATGTAAAGGGACTGCACTGAGCCTCATTATGGTATAGAAGACATCACAGAGCTCCTAGTTTGAAAGATGGTTACAGGTGTTTTGATAAATACTCATTAGTGGCTCTAGACTACATCTTGCTGAAGGTAGGTGCATTTCTTTCTCCATATTTACTTGAAATTTACTTACCATATTACAAATATTTAAAACTGAGCACACAACACAAATGAACGTGCGAGATCTCCCACACCCCTGAAAGAAAATGTAGTTGAAGCCTATGACAATTTTGTGCTGCAGGAATAATCCATAGTAATGGGAGGTATTGCTTTGAGAGTGTTGATGGAGAAGTACAGAGAATGTCAGAAGGAATTGTACTGTGTCTTTGTGGATTTAGAGAAAGCATATGACAGGGTACCTAGAGAGTAGTTGTGGTATTGTATGAGGAAGTCAGGAGTGTCAGAGAAGTATATAAGAGTGGTACAGGATATGTACAAGGGTAGTGTGACAGCTGTGAGGTCTGCAGTGGGAGTGACGGATGCATTTAAGGTGGAGGTGAGATTACATCAAGGTTCAGCTCTGAGCCCTTTCTTATTTGTAATGGTGATGGACAGGTTGACAGACGAGATCAGACAGGAGTCCCCGTGGATTATGATGTTTGGAGATGGCATTGTGATCTGTAGTGAGAGTAGGGAACAGGTAGAGGAGACCCTGAAGAGGTGGAGATATGCTCTAGAGAGAAGAGGAATGAAGGTCAGCAGGACTAAGACAGAATATATGTGTGTGAATGAGAGGGAGGATAGAGGAATGGTGAGGATGCAGGGAGTAGAGGTGGCAAAGGTGGATGAGTTTAAATACTTGGGATCAACAGTTCAGAGTAATGGTGAGTGTGGAAGAGAGGTGAAGAAGAGAGTACAGGCAGGATGGAATGGGTGGAGAAGAGTGTCAGGAGTGATTTGTGACAGACGAGTACCAGTAAGAGTGAAAGGGAAGGTCTATAAGAGGGTAGTGAGAACAGCTATGTTATATGGGTTGGAGACAGTGGCATTGACAAAAAGGCAGGAGTCAGAGCTTGACGTGGCAGAGTTGAAGATGTTAAGATTTGCACTGGGTGTGATGAGGATGGACAGGATTAGGAATAAGTATATTAGAGGGTCAGCGCAGGTTGGAAGGTTTGGAGACAAAGCCAGAGAGGCAAGATTACGTTGGTTTGGACATGTGCTGAGGAGGGATGCAGAGTATATTGGGAAAAAGATGCTAAGGATGAAGCTGCCAGGTAAGAGGAAAAGAGGAAGGCCTAAGATAAGGTTTATGGATGTGGTGAGAGAGGACATGCGGGTGGTTGGTATGACAGATCAAGATGCAGAGGACATGAAGAAATGGAAACAGTTGATCTGCTGTGGCGACCCCTAATGGGAACAGCCAAAAGAAGAAGAAGAAGAATGGGAGGTATACACAATGGCAATTAAACAGTGCAATCTTAACTACATGGGCTGGCCTTAAAAATATGACATGGTGCAACACATTTTAATGTGTTTATAATTGTATGTGTGTAGTACACATCCAGTGATATCATGCCTGCTACAGAGACATTGTTGGTAGTATGGTCATTTGCCACTTCCTGTGATTATGCAGGATTTTTATTTGGGGTAGGGGTCAAGGCTGACATGCTATCTACAGAGCCCATACAGTTGAAATGGTGGGAAGTGTGGGTCATATAAGGTCAGTAATATATACAGGAAATTAAATGTACAGTAAGGCAGTGAATGGCTTCAGTAATCAGTATCATAATGCTGGGACTAGTGTTTTCCATATTCCAGCATTATGCATGGCAAGGATCAATAACAGAACACTGTTGTCACCAACAGAAAGAAAACAAATGCCAAGAATGAGATACTACTGAAGGGTCTCTGTCTCCTTGATCAATAGCTCTTTGGGCAGGTTGATGCTTACTGGATATTCTGAGACCATGCATGGAAAGATCTAGGGGCACAAATCAATGGTGCTGGAGGTCTGGACCACAGTTATAAGTAGGTTTACTGTAAGGCTACAGACATCACCCATGTGGCTGAAAAAATAGCTGCATGCTTTGCACGGGAAGGTAAACTGATGGAAGGTAGGCCCTTAGTTTAGCAACCTCTGATGGAGACAGAGGAGTTCCTGGCCTCTTTGAAAAGCAGTGCAACATGTAGACAATCCCACAGTGTAGTACTAGACCTCAGAGCAGAGCTGTAACATGCCCCTAGGGTATCAGTTAGGGATGCCCCAGGTGTATACTGTTAAAACATGTTTATATATATATATATATATATATATATATATATATATATATATATATATAGTTACCTATCAAAACATCTACTCTTCATAGCATCTAAACTCAAAACATCAAGACCATAACATCTAAACTTCAAAACATCTAAAACTCAAAACATCGAATCTCAAAACAGAAACTGCAGAAATGTAGTAAACAGTGTGTGGGATGTTATTTATAGTTGCTTTGTAGTTTTCAATGTTTTGAGATTCGATGTTATGAGTTTTAGATGTTTTGAAGTTTAGATGTTATGGTCTTGATGTTTTGAGTTTAAATGTTATGACCGTTCATGTATATATATATATATATATATATATATATATATATATATATATATATATATATATATAGATAGATATATAGATATATATATATAAATGTGTGTGTGTGTGTGTGTGTGTGTGTGTGTATATATATATATATATATATATATATATATATATATATATATATATATATATATATATATATATATATATATATATATATATATATATTACATTTACGTACATAATATTTATTTTTTTTTCCGCTGGAACAAGGATATGGCCTTAAAGAGCAGATGCACAATGTAAGGTATTTATCCACATTGTTAGACAATACTATCATACTGGATTCATATTGGGAGAATATGCAAGGTGGTGAGTATGCTTATATTGGGATTTGGGATTTTTTGTGCTCACAGGTAAATCACAATAGAACTGCTACCACCTGATGTCTGAGGATCACATAGCTCTGAAGATGATGATGATGGCAGTGATGATCTGGCACTGTCATGGAGAAATGTGGGTAAGTTGGACACAGGGAATGTGACTGCTAGATCCCCTGTTCAGATCATGACTCAGCCTCTTTGCCTGTGGTGATCCAAGAGCCACATGTCATGCAGGGATGATAGGGTATAGGGCCACTAAAAACCAGAGTAGTGTGATACCCACCAACAGAGGAGTCATACATATCTGTGAAAAGCCCCATAGGGTAGGGTGCACACAAAAGGGGTGAGTACTTGTGCTCATTGAATACACAGGTACCATCCTTCCCCTGAAGTAGCTGTGTCAGCAGCCACAACCCAAAATATGTGCAGGGACATCACAGAGGCTCAGGCTAGTATCACCACAGCCATTTCAGAGCATGTGTGATGACTTCTAGAACTGCATATTCTATATGTGATAGTTTTGATAGACTGAATCACATACTAGCATGTGCCATGTTCTGTAATGCTGACATGGTGTATGTCAGGTGCTGTCAATGAAACTGTTCCACCACTACTTCCACAAATGGCGGCCATATGGCTATGAACAACCTAGATAATGGTCTTGCAGTGCTAGCACGTCCATAGCTATATCTTAGGGAGGTGACTATGGCCAAAAAAGGACATCCCTGGGGTGGTGGCTATTGTGACAGTGGCCAGCATCTAGCCAGGGTTGTGGTTCAACCCATTCAGCTGCAGGTAGAGGCTGCTGTCCTGCTCACATGATGCCCAGCCTTATACCATGCACGCCCTGGACTTGTCAGGTAAATGTAGCTGTAGTACCCATACCATCACAGCTCAAAGTGCTTCACACACTCAAGCGTACAGTGACACTGACTTTTCACAAAGTGTTTTACAGTAATGACAGCCCAACACAGCCCTGCACATAAGTGCAGTCTTAAGTTTCATTGTCCTCAGTATAACACATTTGCTTGTGAAAGACATTGCCCACTTGTGCTCCCTCCCCCACATGTGCAAATGATGATAGCTGTGCCCTGTCCCTTGCATGCTGTTGCTTACATTGCCCATGTCTGATGCAGAATGTGGTCAACTTATGCATGAGCAGGCACATTCTGGTGTTGGTTTTGCATGTATCACTTTCACTGGTAGTGTGTATGCTGTGTTATGGGCTGAAGCTGTGTGTAAGTCACTGCCTCTTTGTCAGTGCCACAGCATACTGACCCACCTCCATCTAGCCTATTCCTCAGTTCCTGCTAGCTCATTCATTGATTCTTCTTTTGGTTCATCTTTCACTGCCTGGTTGCTGAGGGTGTTCCTCCAACAATCCCCCCAGGGTCATACTGCAGGGCACCACCTGATAACATTCATGGAGCAAAGGTGTGCCTTCAGCATTCTGGTTTGCACTAGGCATAGCTGTATTCCTGATCTGTTTTATTCATTGGATTTATGATTAATGTCATTAACCTGGGTTTTAGACAATATACAGCATTGCCAATCAGATGTCTATGGAGCAAGTCACCACTTGCAAAACATTGGTAGAGATCACACATTCGTGGGAATTGTAATAACTGTCTGGATGGCCTAAACACACATTGCAGTTAATACCTTGTGCATTATAGACAACTTGGTAGTTAATGGAGTGGTACTCTTTCTGGTTACCATACCTTCTTTTCAACTCACTAGGTGTTATTGTTATGTCAATGTGGGTGGAGTCTATGTCCCCCAGTACTTCAGGGAAATGAGCAATATCACAGAAGTCCTGCATGGTGTTGGCTATGTCATCTGTGGCAAGTAGAAACCTCATATGCTCTCCCACCAAAGGCAGAGATGTCTCCATATTCATAAAGGATATGCACACCTCCAGACTAATAGCCCAGCATAACGCATTTTAGATACTTCAGGTACAACCAACATTGGGTAAGATGGCGATCCAGGTCATAGCCTGCTATAGGCCCCCAACCATGTCCCAAGGCTCTTACTCCATGTTCCTAAGCACCCTGGAATCTATCAATGTCCAACCCAACACTCTCATACTAGGAGACGTCAACTACCCCTCCATCAGCTGGGAAAGCTACTCATGCACCAATACACTGGCTCAAAGCTTCCTGGAATTCATCAATTTCAATGCCCTGGACCAGCTCATTCTGACCCCCCACTAGAGAAAGCAACATCCTTGACCTGGTTATTACTAACATGGGTGACCATTGCTCTACACCAATAGACAATCCCTCCCTGGTCAGATCCGACCATAAACTAATCACCATGGAAGTCTACATCTCACCCACAACCCCCGCAAATGTAACCACCCTGAAAAAACTTCTCCAAACCTGACTTTGGACTCCTAAAAACAGAGGTGTCTAACTTCACAGCACTCATGCCAATGGAAAATAGCTACATGACTGCTGAATCATACACCAATGCATTGTACGAACACGTACATAAGTGCATGGAACTAGCCATACCCAAAAGAACCAAAAAAAAGAAGCCAATCTGGTGGTTCCCTGCCATTAATAAACTCTACAACAGAGAAAGAAACTGTTGCAGAAAAAGGTGAAGTCCCAAGACTAGAAAAACTCCCTTATTAGCCTCAACAAATGTTGATATTCCTCATCAAATCCTCAAAAGCCAGCTATGAAGGCAGAATTACGGCAGACACTAAAAACAATCACAAAGCCTTCTATAGTTATATCAAGAACCTCTATGGCAATACCCAGATTTGCTCTGAGTTACTGTACAATGGTACCCTCTATACTGAGCCAACAGATATTGCCAACATACTGGCCGACAGATTCAGTGACAACGTAAACCTTCCCCCCAAAGGACCAATCACAATACCAGAAGAATGCCATGCACCCAGCATTACTGCAGCACAGGTTAAAGCTGCATTGTCCAAGGCCAAGAATACAGCTTCTATGGGACCTAATAATATCCCTGGCTGGATTCTACATGAACTACAAAGCGAACTGGCAACACATCTGTGTGCCCTGTTTAGTCACAATTTCACCTTAGGCTTTATCTCTACCAAATGGCGCACTGCTACAGTCATCCCGCTCCATAAAGCTGACCAAGTTCACAGACGACTGCAAGCTGGGAGCCATTATTAACTCTTCAAGTGACCCTGAGAATTATCGCTCCATTAGCCTGATGAGTCTGATATGTAAAGATATGGAGCGCATCATCCTGGACCTGATTAACAAAGATATAAGAAATCTCCAAACTCTAGACCCCACGCAAGTTGGCTTTGTGAAAGGGAGATCATGCCTGCTCAACCTGGTTGGCTTCTTTGAGTCAGTCACCAGGGCTGTGGTTGAAAGTAAGGCAGTGCATGCAGCCTACATTGATTTGGCCAAGGCCTTTGTAACCATTCCTCACTTGGGGATTATTGATAACCTCACCAAACTAAGCATCAGCCCCTATATCACTAGGTGGGTTGAAACTGGCTCACAGATAGAACACACAGTGTGAAAGTAGCAGAGTCCAAGTGAGATTGCCGACCAGTCATGAGTGGAATGCCACAGGGAACGGTCCTGGGTCCTCTCCTGTTTGGCATCTACTTCTCAGAAGGCCAGGCCAACACAAAGGGACTTTGGCTGACCAAGTTCACAGATGACTGCAAGCTGGGAGCCATTATTAACTCTCCAAGTGATGCAGACATTCTACATAAAGGCCTCACTGAGACCAATGACTGGTGTCAAAACCATAGCCTTAAGCTTAATGCCAAAAAATGCGTCATCATCCCCTTTGGTAAAAAGTCAGTTCTCACTAATTACCACATCGATGGGAGCCCACTGAACACTGAAGGCATTATATGAGATCTAGGGACGCAGGTTGACAGCAATCTCTCTTTCGACCACCACATTGCCACTGTGGTCAGGAAGTCCTTCTATGTGGCACATCTCATTACCAAGGGTTTTGCATCCAGGAAGAAAGAGGTCATTGTTTCTCTCTACTCTTCCCTCATTAGACGAATCATCAAGTATAATGCCCCATTTGGCATGTATCTCACTAGATAGACAACTGCAGCAGCTGGAGAGGCCACTGAAGTGCCTCACGAAGAGGATCCTAGGCATTAAACACATATCCTACACGGACAGACTCAAAAGACTCCAGCTATTCTCCATCTCATATCACCTACTTAGAGACAATCTCTGCTTGACTTACAAAGCCATGTCTGATCCAGCTCTGTTAGAAATGCTACATCTAAAGAAATCCCAATCTCTCTGCACCACATGCTGCAGAGACCTCAACCTCATTACCACAATCAACAGAACATCCTGGAGGGAGAGGTTCCTCACCCAGAGACTGATCATGCCTTGGAATAGACTTCCCATACATGTCAAGCAGAGCACCTCTTTGTCCCTCTTCAAGAGACACCCCGAGGATCACTCCAATGACTCTACTTGATAGAGGCACTGGGAACTAATGTTGGGCGGCATGATGACAGGGCACTTCTATGGGCTAGGCTTGTAAAGGCTCCAGGGCCATTAGTCTAGTACACACCTATGAATGTATGAACATGCAGCAGCATGGCATCAAGAAACTAATGAGTATTATCAAGGCAGATGCCTGAGATACCACTACTTTGTCCCCTGTTGATCACTGGAAGGTCCCTGTAGCTAGTGTACATAAAGCCACACATACCTTTTACCCCCTGGTATAGGTCATCCATGACTCCTACAGGTCAGCAGATGAGGTTAACATATGTTTACCAATTCCTGAATGGTGTCTATGTCTGCACAGTACCTCTGAACAATGTCGATGCTGTGGAATCCACAAAATATTGAGTGCATCTCTGAGGGCAACAACGTGCACCACCACCACAGCTCTTAGTGGTAAGTTTCTTGTGTATACATATTAATAAATGCTTTGACAACCCACTAACATGTTTCCAGAGTTCTGTAGCATGAACATGGGGATTTAGCTGTGTTCAGCAATGCTATTGTTAGAGCAACACTTTGTGCTCTTTATGGTACTCTGAAGCTTCCTACTATTTTGGATTGCCTCATTTATGTGCATGGTACCATTTATTTAATATATTTGCTCATCTGTTTATTCAGTCATTAGTATATACCACAGACACCACTGCTGCTCAGAGTATTCACCACTTGTGCTAACTGTGCCTTTAAATTACACACACCCTGTGGGTGACCACTTTGCACATAAAAGTGCTTACTGTAATTCTGCAACAGTTTCTGAGTCCGAGGGGTGGTCTTTACAGTCCAGTGTTGAAAATGTTCTTTTGTTAAATTCAGTATGTTCTCTTTCCTTCCACTTCTTCATTTGAAGCCAGTTGAAATTATGTCAGAACTTAATAATTTAAATGTTTTAGTTTCTTGTAAAGGAATTAGACGAATCAATGTCTGAAAAAAACAGTTAAACCACTATGAAATTATTTTCTACTTTTATTTATGATGGAAACTGCGGTGGTGGTGCTGCGGTAGCATTGTCGCCTCACAGTAAGACGTCCTGTTCGATTCTCAGCTAGAGTGTCTTCTGTATGGAGACATGCGTGAATGGGCGTACCTTCGAAGAAGGTTGTGCGTCAGGGCCGGCAACTCGGCACGTAAAAATCTACTGCCAATCATTAGCGGACCGGAGTTCCGCTGTGGCGACCCCTAACCAGGAAAAGCTGAAAGACACAACATTTGTGATGGAAACACTGTTGCAACAAAATGATAAAAGGAAACTGGATTTTTTTAACAATAGCTGCCTTGGTGGAAAACAAGGACAAGAGAATTTTGCTTTATGTGTTTTTCTAATGCCTTCAATGCACAAAGTAATTGCTGGTGTATGAAATGTTTGTGACAAATAAAGACACTTCTGTATGTTAATGCTTCTTAACGTGCTGACCAATTGCCAGCTTCTGAGGTGGTGATCTGCTTTCTTTCTTTCTTTGCAGAGGCCTCTTTTGAGATTTATTTCCTGCAGGCAAATTTACAACATTGAATATATGCAGTTATTTTTATGGCCTGCACTATGAAGCTCTGCTGTGATTAAGCTACAGGAAATTAGAATAGCTGACTATTGCAAAATAGGAGCTACAACCAGAGGACTCTGATACAGTAAGAAGTGTAATTCAGTGACTAATAGTGGGGCATTTTCAAAGGGAAAGTTTTTACATATGTTCGTAATCATACTGGTAGATAATGACATACAGGTTTATCTGTTTTCCAGAAAACACACCTCTGTGACCTTTTCTGTTACAGTTACTTTGCAGGAGCTCAATATATCTTTCCCAGTGTACGTTTGTACGTTAAGACTATTGAGTCTTTCATTCCTTTACCTATTCTTTAGTAGCTTACTCCAATTATTCATCAACTTCTCTTTGAAAAAAAAATATTGCTTGTTAATGCTTCTCTTAAAAGGTTTGTCTTCCATTTTATTTTTTTATAGCATGTCATGCTCTTATACAATAGAGATAAAGAAGCACTTATTGGTTCATGTGTGAAACATCTGCCTGAAGCAGTAGTGGGTCAGTAATAACTGAAGCTGTATTTCTTACAGACATGAACATTCATACACCAGCCATTGCTCTTAAAGAAATAATGTGAAAATAATTTTTTCTATGAACCATCCTTCTATATTTATCTTAATATGTAGCCTGAGATAAAATTATTTACTAATGGAATGTGATCATCCCAGATATTTATTTCAGGAATGGAATGCTGACCATCATAATGTATAAAAAGTATACGTGGTTATAGAAGTCTGTCTGATGGTAAGGAAAGTAGACAATGGCAAAAAAAAAACAACAAAAAAACAAACAAACAATTACTTACAAAAGCAGCATAGTTATCAAATGTTTCTATGGTCTTGCCTCGTGTGTGTGTGTGTGTGTGTGTGTGTGTGTGTGTGTGTGTGTGTGCGGGCGCACATGCCATGGGGTAAACAGAAACACCAAGGAAAATGTAAGAAGAGTTATTACTAAACATCTCTGTCCCCATTAAAAACAATGGGATTAGTAATAAGGGAAAAGTAACATGAGGGAGACAAAACTGGAGAAATATTCAACCAATTGCACACTGACCACATGTAGGCAGACACATTTCTGTAATATTACTGAGACTTAGAATTCTAATTGACTGCTGCAACATGACAAGAAGGAAATACTGCTAATTATCCATAGTGTAGGAGAGTCAGTGGTATTTGTGAGGTACATATGAGTTGAACTGTACAGACTAGAGATCAAACCAAGTACTACAGTCTTGCTCCTTCTGTGAATTCACTTACATCCAGGACACAACTGGATTTTCCCACTGGATCGTTCTAGTCAGCAAAAAATAAAATATATATATATATATAAATAAAATGGCAGGATAAATGTATACATCTACTTCAAAGAAAAAAGCAAAAAGAAGAAAAGTATTTTTACCTTAAAATACAGCAGCTACTGTCACATATGGAATATAAACAATATAGAATTGTAAAAACGTAAATAAAGGTATAACAAAGTGAAATTTCATGCTTGCAACTGTGTTATAATAGCATAAATAAATATGAAGACTTCTTATGAGAATATTTAATGTCATAACACAACTTTATTAGAGTTTGAGTATTAAATGATACCTAAGAGCTACTATATAAAATTAAAAACTGAATGAGTGTTATTGAAAAGCAGATCAAAGAATACATAAGAGATAATTATAAATAATATTAAAATATGTTATTAAAAATAAAGATAGCTCCCTCAGTTGGAGTTAAATAAATCCTTCTGAGAAGATGATACTTCAGCAACCAGCAGAAGGAGGCCTTAGATTTGCATAGTTACAACTGCCACTGTTTAAAATACAGAACAAATTGTTCTACCATGAGTCAGTGTAACAAAGCCATTATGAAATAACTGTAACTGCAAGGTAAAGTATAGATGCTGTCCACTAGCTGTTCAAGTTATTTGCCAGATCCTATCTGGAATTTAATTCTATCGTCAAGACAAATAATGAAGAGAATCGTAACAGTCTGTGACTTCTGTCCAGCATGGGGAAAGATGGGTTGCACTGAACATGCTCAGTAGTGTCCTGCAGTGTACAGATCACTATCAAATGCAGGCCGCCAGCTATGAGGTGAAAGTAGAATGGCATGGTGGCATGTGACAATATCTTGTCACCCATTATACCTGTGTGTGTGTGTGTGTGTGTGTGTGTGTGTGTGTGTGTGTGTGTGTGTGTGTGTGTGTGTGTGTGTGTGTGTGTGTGTGTGTGTGTGCCTGCCTGCATGCATGCACATGTTCATGTCTGCATGCATGCATGCATATGTGTCTGTGTCTAGTACAGTGGATATAAAAAGTGTACACACCCCTGTTAAAATGCCAGTTTTTTGTGATATAAAAAATGAGAAATTAATAAATCATTTCAAAACTTTTCCCACCTTTAATGTGACCTATAGCCTGTACAATTCAATTGAAAAACAAATCTGTTAGGGGAAAAATATAAAAAATATAAAACTTACAATAAGCTGGTTGCATAAGTGTGCACACTCTTAAACTAATACTTTGCAGAAGCACCTTTTGATTTAATTACAACATTCAGTCTTCTTGTGTAGGAGTCTTATCAGCATGGCACATCTTGACTTGACAATATTTGCCCACTCTTCCTTGCAAAAGAGCTCCAAATCCATCAGATTGTGAGGGCATCTCTTGTGCACTACCCTCTTCAGGTCACACCACAGATTTTCTATTGGATTTAGGTCTGGGCTCTCAGTGGGCCATTCCAAAACTTTAATTTTCTTCTGGTGAAGCCATTCTTTTGTCGATTTGGATGTATGCTTGGGGGCATCGTTGTGTTGAAAGGTGAAATTCCTCCTCATCTTCAGCTTTCTAGCAGATGCCTGAAGGTTTTGGGCCAAAAGTGACTAGTATTTGGAACTGTAAATAATTCCATCTACCTTGACTAAAGCCCCAGTTCCAGCTGAAGAAAAGCTATCCCAAAGCATGATACTGCCACCACCATGCTTCACCATGGGGATGGTGTTCTTTTGGCGATGTGGAGTGTTGTTTTTGCGCCAAACTTACCTTTTGGAATTGTGGCCAAAAAGTTCAGCCTTCGTCTCATCAGACCATAACACATTTTTCCACAAGCCTTTGGGAGACGTGATGTATTGTTTTGCAAATTTTAGCTGGGCTTAGATGTTTTTCTGTGTAAGAAAAGGCTTCCGTCTTGCAACCCTACCCAATAGGCCAGACATATGGAGAATACAGGAGATTGTTGTCACATGTAGTACACAACCAGTACTTGCCAGAAGTTTCTGCAGCTCCTTCAGTGTTGCTGTACATCTCTTGGCAGCTTCCCTGACCAGTTTTCATCTTGTCTTTCCATCAGTTTTGGAGGGACGTCCAGTTCTTTAAATCACTGTTGTCCCATATTTTCTCCACTTTTTGCTGACTTCTTCACTGTGTTCCATGGTTTTTCTAATGCTATGGAAATTTTTTTTGTACCCTTCTCCTGACTGATACCTTTCAGCAATGAGATTCCATTGATGCTTTGTAAGCTCTATGCGAACCATGGCTTTTGCTGTAGCAGGCAACTGAGTAAATGTCAGGAAAATCTTACTAGGGCAGGTGAACTTTATTTGGGATTAATCAGAGTCTCTTTAATTGATGGCAGGTATGTACCCAAGAAGACTGAATGCTGTAATTAAACAAAAGTTGCTTCAACAAAGTATTAGTTTAAGGGTGAGCACACTTATGCAACCAGCTTATTGTACGGTTTTTATTTTTTATATTTTTTCCCCTAGCAGATTTGTTTTTCAATTGAATTGTACTGGTTATAGGTCACATTAAAGGTGGGAAACGTTTTTAAATGATTTGTTGTGGTCTCATTTTTTATATCACAAAAACCTAGCATTTTAACAGGGGTGTGTACATTTTTATATCCACTGTATGTGAGTATCCTACAGTGTTTGTGTTTGATAATGTATGGAGCAAGCATGCTGTATACCCCTCCGGAATACCACATACACAGTAGTGAAATTCATAGCATTTTGACCATGTAACAATTGTTTCACCAGGGTCTGCTTGTCTACGTGTGACATCACTTTGCTAATACATTTCAAGGGCCTATTTGTGTTTTCTATAGGGAGAACAGCCAACACTTATTCGTCAAAACAAGTGTGGAATAAGTTATGTTTCTCAGCATAGTCTATGGCAAGGTATGCACATACAGTTGTGTAAACATATTTCAAGCCACAAATCGTAAATAAATATTTGTGTAATATACTGTATGTAGTTTGGTTTTGAGGATTAAATTGAGTTCTGGCCAGCTTTATAGTGGGAGTGAAAGTGCCTTCTTGTATCTAAGCCAGGGGACATGACACATCTTGGTAGATGGTTCCAACTGAGATGCAGTGGAAGAAACAGACAAGTTAGGAGTAGTGATAGATGCATTTGAGGCAGATTTTGAGGCAAAGTAAAACCTTCCACATATAAGGCATTTTTTAAACAACTTTATTAAATTATCACTTAAGACATAAGTAAACATACATTAACAGAAAAGAAAACAAAGTATATTAATTTGTTTCCAGTTACATATATTATACATCAAATATCTTTTCTATCATCACTAGATTACATAAATTGCTGAATTCCTGCCTTCTCTTAAGCCTTACACCTTCTCCTTCTGAACATTATTCTGCATGCATTGTTCTTACAATTTCCATTTATTTATATGTAATTTGTTCCTTCCTTTTTCTAAAGATCTCTGTTCCAGTTCTTTTAACTATTTTATAATATCGAATACTCCAATTACAGTTGGTTTAGACTTCGATTTCCATTTTCTAATAATTTATTTTTTTTGGCAGCTAACAGATTTAAACTTATTAAGGGCTTACTATGTCTATATAATTCAGATCCTGCATCACAGCTTAAAAAAAACATTTCCTTAGTTACAGCCATTTGCTCAGCTAATATTTCTGACAGAGTATTCTGTAAGGAATTTTTAAAATCTGCCAATTCATTGCACTCCCGAAACATATGTTCACATTTACCTCTTTCTTCCAATCATAGCTCCAATATTTGCTATCTAATGGAGGAAAAATTCTTTGAAGTCTACTTGGGGTATAAAATACCTATGCAGACACTTCCAAGCAAAGTTCCTAAACCTTCTGGACTTTGTTGCATATTTGGGATCCATACATATGTCCTCCCGTTGTTCTCTTGTAAATTGCTTTTCCAGTCACTCTTCCCAATCTTTTCTAACCTCTTCAGAGTGATTCTTGTAATTAACATTCAATATTTTATATGCTGTACTAATTATACATTTTTAACAGCTACTTTAATTTTAGATTCATCTAAAAACTCTACCAGAGCAGGTCTTTCACTTTGGATTCCCCTATCCCTTTCTCTTTGCCTATAATCTGATATCAAATCCCTGGTAGAGAAACAGTTTCTAGGCTGCAGTCCAAACTTCTTTTTGGCCTCATCCGACTCTGTTACCTTCCCCTCTCTTGCTATTTGCTCCCAATACCTTGGTTCCTTTGCCTGTTATTTCAGTAAATTCCAGCCCCCTCCTGAGTATTCTCTGTCCCATTACTTGCAGTCATCCCTAATGTTAATACCTCCTTTCTTGTGCTTGCTTAGTTCTTAGAATACTGTCTGCCACTGTATGAATATAATATTCTTTGTGTTTATTATTCTCCTTAAAGATCTGCCTCCAAAATCCCATACTCTTTATTTCTTGAACTCCCCCTGATTCTTCATCATCCATTTCTATTTTGAATTATAACCTTCTGCTTGCGTTATACATATGAACCCTTACCATGTAGCTCTAAAATATCCCTTCAGTCATCTCATTCTATTGGAAGTACCAGCTTATTCTTTGTAACTCTTTGCTTCTTCCCCTCCCAGATAAATTCCTTCAACTCTTTATTAATTATTGTCCACAGCTTCTCCTGTGGTTGATAAAAATATGCCTGACCTATATATAAAACTAAAGAGACTAAAATCATTTCATGCTTGTAACTTACTATATCCATAAACAAGAGATTCATATTTTTCATTTTTGGTATTATCTTTTGTTTAGTCTCTTCCACATACCCTTAGTTGTTATAACAAAAGCCTTTTTAATTCATACTCCTAAATACTTCATATTATTATGTCCTCATAAATATGGGTATTGCTGAACCATTTTGTGTGTGGTGGGTACATAATTTACAGCTATAGCATTTGTTTTATCTTCATTAATTTTATACCTGAAAACACTCTAAACTGTCTCAAAATGTTCCACAACACTGAGATGTCCTTCTCTGGATTTATCAGGTACAAAGTAATATCATCAGAAAATAAAGCCAACTTTTCTTTATTACCATACCAATTATATCCTTGCACTTTTGAGTCACTTAATTTCTTTGACAATGGCTCTAAATATGAAACAAATAACAAAGGGGAAAGAGTCTACTCCACCAATATCTAAATTTATAATATCAAATATTTTTTTCATTGCAACACATCTATAGTAATGCATACTGTTACAAAATCTATTTTATGAGATTTGTAAATATTTGTAATTAATAATTTTCTAATAAAATGGATTAATCCTGTGTTCAAACTCAACTTATCAGAGGGGAACTTCTCACTTTAATTCTTGCCTCTGATCCTTCATATATCCTCTTAATTAACCTTATTATTGCATCAGGGAATGCAAATGCATGCATTGCCATACTCATAAAATCCCAACTTACTCTGTTGAGTGCTTTCTCTGCATAAGACAACCAACAATAGAAGTATTTTCTTGTATTCTGTTTTCCTCTGGGTCATCATTGCTCTATTAATGTCGTCAAATGTTTGCCTCTCCATTGTAAAACCATATTGAGTCATATCTTGCAATTTTGGCAACACCTATGCTGTACTTTTATCTGGTATAGCCATGAACACTTTATAGTCATGGTTTTAAAATTGAACTGGGTCTATCTGAAGCTCGGTCTGAGAGGTCTTTACCATCCATAGGTAATACAACCACTACAGCTTTTGTCCAAGATGTTGGTGTTTCCCCTATTTTTGAAATACAGTTAATACAAAATCTTTCAGATCTTTATCACTTTCTTCCTTCCTAACTTCCAAAGTTTCACAAGAATACCATCTGTTCCTGGAGACTTTCCTGAAAATTGATTATGCATCACCATTTTTATTTCACGCCTCCTATCTCGACTCTTACTTGTTGAGCCTCATCTACCTCTAACCTTGGCATAATTAAGTCTTCCATAAATATTTTCATTTATACTTGTTCTTGATTTCTAAATGTCTTTGCTTTATACAAATTTTTATAAAATTTCAAAAATACCTCTAATACCTCTACAGGATCTCTGGTTATTTTTTCTTGTTATAGGCTCCCTAAGGTTTGTGATAACCCCTTCTAATTTCTGTTGCCTAAGTTGTTATGCTAAAATTGTTTGTGCTCTGAGTTTCTAAACACATGCATATTATCCTGATTTCCCTTACTTTCTCTTTAGCATTCTGCATTTGTGCCTCTTTAACCTTTGTCAGCCCCTCTAAATAATTTCTATTACTTCTTAACCATGTCTCCTCATTTTTATTTCTACCCTATTTTTGAACTCCATTTTCATTTTATCCCAGTCATTAGTTATAACTTCTGAAGAAATTTCTATCTTCCCTAATAACTGTTGAATAATATCTGCTACCCTTTTCTTAAATTCATTTTTTAACAGGTAGGTGGGGAAATGCCAGTGTCTCATTTTTACTTTGTTACCCTGCATTTTTATCTTAGTTTTATTGGTGCATGATCAAAAATAGTTATTGGATGTGTGTGTCAAAGCTTTCATTAAACGCACATGCTCCTATGAAATATAATTTCTACCTAGTGTAGCCGAGTTATTATACCTTGGAAAATGATATATACATTCTGTCTGAGTTCCAACTACTGAATTAACATCATCCATACCAAATATTTTCATATATTTCTTCAGAAATGTATCCCCTGTTGTTGTATTTTCTCTTCTAGATCCCCCAATACATCTTCACTATTGCAAAGCAAGTTAACTATAAATAATATTCCTTGCTGGAAGCTGTATTATTTCTCCCACAATTATCTTACTGTCAATAATAGCAGTTTTTGGTGGAATATAAATACATGCCAGTGTAATCTTCTTCAATTTTCAATAGTCCCTTACTGCCACAAATCTACCATTATTGTCTTTTTTCCCCTCTTCTGTCACTAATTGAGCTGCTCTCACTATTAATATATTTACAACCCCTTTCCTTGGTCCTTGATATTATTTCCAATATTTATCTTGAAAAATTCACATGCTCATTTCTTTCCAAATGTGTCTCCTGCATCACTGCTATTTGGACTCTGCATTTCTTCATATAATTCAATACTCTTTCGTTTTTGACTACACTTGTAAGGACAGTTATGTTCAAAGATAGTATGGATAGCACAGCCATTATGACTATTATTTCCACCTATTATACATGACAGTTTTTTGAATGTGTATTTCCAACTTTTGTGTTACATGTACCCACTAACGTTTGTCGGGCTGACCTGTTATACAGTTGTTTATTTTCATCTCCATTTGAACCTATGTCACATCTTTCAAGACCTTTTGTTTTAATGAAAACCCTCAAAAATACATTTTCAGGAAACACCCCATCCCCTATTGACCTAGAATAAACATACAAAACGAAATAAATCTTCAAAATATGAAGTTTAACCCTCTATGTAGGAATGATTGCCTCAAAGATTGCCTCAAACTGACAGCTGTGCCCACAAGCATTACCCTACCTAAAACTAACTCTCAAGTTTGCCCGTGCTAAAGTGCATGTTTCAGCCTGTGTTGTCACTTACTCATACTACTGTCTGTTCTTTTCTTATCTCTGTTTCTCTCCCATATGTGAAGAACACCTTGCATGCTTTCAGAAAACATTAACATTTTATCCCTAAGAAAAAGTATAGGGGCTAACTTTATATAAAACCAAATTCTACAGTGTTCTATTAAATGCATTAAAGTATTGAGGTTGCTATCTCTTATTCACTTCTGATAATTTCAGACTTTATTTTTCATTGAACTGCTTGCCATTGTACCTTTAAATTCTGCAGCTCCCTCAGCAAAGAATGATCAGAACTCTCAAGATTATTTGCTATCACATAGAGGCAGCCTGTCTTCATGTAAAGTTGTCAGTAATGAATCCTTGAAAATTTATTTCGAAATTTCACTCAGAACAGATTGTAAAATTGCATTCAACTCATAGGTTCATAGGTTCATAGGTTCATACTAGGCTATCTGCCCAAGGGCATTTATAAGCCTAGCCCATAGTTATGTGGCTTTCGCCACCCCTTTAGTTTGAATAAAAACTATGCCTATCATTTTTCTGTGCCTCTGTCAAGCAGTGACACTGAAGTAATCCCTGGGGTATATCTGCGATCTCCCATCCATTGGTCAAGATTCCTCTTGAACAAGGCCAGCGAGGTGCTCTGCCTCACATGTACCGGGATTTTGTTCCACAGCATAGGAGTCTCTGGGTGATGAATCTGTCCCTCCAGCACGTTCTATTTATAACCGTGTCAAGGTTTAAGTCTCCGCCCTTGTGGTTCTGAGGGATCTAGATTTTTGAGGTGAAGCATATTCATCAAATCTGGGTTTGACATGGCCTTATATGTCAGGCACAGGTCACCTCTGAGCAAGCGGTATGAGACTGAATAAAGCTGGAGTTCTTTCAGTCGGGCAGCATAAGACACATTTTGAGACCCTTTATCCTTTTGGTGAGGAACTTTTGGGGCCTTTCAAGCTGCATCAGGTGTCTGGTCAGATACATTCGAACGGGCATTGTACTCAATCATAGGTCTAATGAGTGATGAGTACAGGGGACGATGACCTCCCTTGATCTAGATGTGAATCCCTTCATGATCAGGTGGGCGATATAGAAGGTTTTCCTAACTACTTTAGCAACATGAGTGTCAAACGAAGACTACTGTCAACTTGGGTCCCCAGATCCCTGATGACTTTTCTGTGCTCAGTGGATTGTCACCTATATGGTAGCTAGGGGTAACCTTGTTTTTCCCGAAGGGTATGACTATGCATTTTTTGGCGTTTAACTTCAGACCATGGCTCTGGCACCAGTTATCCGTTTCTGTGAGGCCCTTCTGGAGGATATCTGTGTCAGATGTGTTTTCGACTATGGCCCAGTTTGCAGTCATCTGCAAACTTTGTCAGCCATAACCCTCCTGTGTTTGCTTGTACTTCAGAAAAGTAGATGCCGAACAAGAGTGGACCCAGGAC
Organism: Protopterus annectens; assembly: GCF_019279795.1. Taxonomy (NCBI): domain Eukaryota; kingdom Metazoa; phylum Chordata; order Ceratodontiformes; family Protopteridae; genus Protopterus; species Protopterus annectens. The sequence goes on from NC_056735.1 coordinate 1,469,021,018, forward strand.
TGAGCCCTGTGGGACACCACTTGTGACAGGCTTTGAGTCTGACATGGCTCCAGCAACTCTGACCCTGTGGGTTCTGTCGCTTAGCCAGTTTGCAACCCATCTTGTGATGTATGGGTTTACATTCAAGCTGATGAGTTTTTCGATGATACCTGAGTGGGGTATTGTGTCGAAGGCCTTTGCCAGGTCGAGGTAGGCTGTATGGACTGCCTTTCCCTCATCAATGGCCTTGGTGACTGTCTCGAAAAGTCAACCAAGTTTAAGAGGCAGGATCTGCCTTTGACAAAGCCAAACTGGGTTGGATCCAAAGTCTGCAAGTTCCCTATGTCTTTATTTATGAGTTCCATTATGATCCTCTCCATGGCTTTGCAGATAAGGCTTGTCAAGCTAATGGGGCGGTAATTTCCAGGGTCTGTGGAGGCACCGCCCTTATGAAGTGGGACCACAGTCGCCGTGCGCCACTCCTTGGTAACGTATCCTGAGGTGAGGCTAAGATTAAACAGCTGTCCTAACTGTGGGTTTAATTCCTCGTTGAGTTCATGAAGCACACAGCCGGGGACACCATCCGGTCCCATGGATGCTGTGTTTTTTGCCTTAGTGAGGGCAGTTCTCACCTGGGCGTTGGAGATGTTTGGGGGCTACAGTCCTCTGGAATAGATATCTCTCCTTTTGGGGGGGGGGAAGTTTGCACTGAACCTGTCAGCCAGTATGTTAGCAATGTGTGTAGGTTCAGTAATTTTCACATCATTTTGAACTAATTCTGAGCATATCTGGGAGTTTCCTCCTAGGTTTCTAACATAGCTAAAGAAGGCCTTATGATTGTCTTTAGAGTCCTTGGCGATTTTTCTCTCAAAATTTGCCTTGGATGATTTTATGAGAGCTCTTAGTTTTTACTTATAATGATCAAAGGTGTCTTACCTTTCAAGGATTTTGCTCTATCTTGTAGTAGCTTCCTCCTTTTGTTGTAGAGCTTGTTTATGGCTGGGGTCCACCAGACTGGACGCTTGCCTTTGGTACAGAGAGTCTTAGTTTTGTTTGGGATTGCCTGATCCATGCAGTCCTGTAGGTGCTGGTAGAAGGCATTTGTAAGTGATTCAGCGGTTTGAGTAATGTTTACCACTGGCTCAGGGGCCTTAAAGGAGACCACACTAGTTTTTAGAAGTGTGAAATCGGCTTTTGAGAAGTTTTTCACTGTGGTCTTGTTGGTTTGAGGTGGGGGCGGGATGAGGACCTCCAGCGAGATTAGTTTATGATCTGATCCCACCAGTGAGGGTATACTTCGGTGTTGAACATTTTGATCCCATGTTCGTGATGATGAGATCAAGTATGTTTTCACCTCTTGTGGGGATGGTGACTAGTTGTTCCATGGCACTTGAGTTTATGAACTCCAGGAATCTTTGGGTTAGAGTGTTCGGGCTTGAGTAGTGTTCCCAGTCTATATTAGGGTAGTTGAAGTCACCTAGTATGATGGTGTTTGGAGATACATTTATCCCCTCCAATGTTTTCAGGAAGGCCATGTGAGGTTCCTGAGTTTGAGAGGGTGGCCTGTAACATGCTACAAATTGCAGAGCAGTCTTGCCTATGGTTAATTGCACCTGGATGGTCTCCGATGCATCGTGCGTTGCCACCAACCTTGAGGTGTGGGTGTCCTTTATGAATATGGACACCCCCCCTCCTTTCTTGGTGTTGTCCGGATTTTGGGGCCGGAACGAACGTATGATATGAGGTGAAACCTGTTAGTGCTGGGGTGCTCTCAGGAGCCTTGAACCAGGTTTCTGTCACAGCACAGACATCGATGTTCTCCATATTGAGAAGGGCCTCGAGTGCGTGCATCTTGAGATTGAGACTTCTGGCATTGAGCAGCATTACCCTTAGTTTTTTTCCTTTTTGGTGTTCTAGGGTGGTAGGTTTAGAATTTGAGCCTTGCCTAAAAAGGCACTATGGGGTGGCAAGAGCCTTTGCCAATATCCGGAAGCCCAGGGTGACAGGTGCAAGCCGTCCCTTGCGAAGCAGCGTGGCTTGTCCAGCATGTCATCCCAGGCAGACAGACATTGGATCCCCTTTGAATGACACCAGAATTTAAGCCAATTATTAAAGCTGATCATCTTATCACTGTATTGTGGCATCATTCTAGGTGAAGGTAGGATACTGCTCAAGGTCAGGGTCATACCTGCCTGGGCTACATAATCAGAGAGCTCCTCGACGTCCCTTTTCATGTAGTCCAAGGAGGTACGTCTCAGGTCGTTGACACCAGTGTGGACAATGACTGAGTCGTACTTGTACCTGCTGTTGAGAGACCTGAGTGCTTGCGTTATGTGGCGGATTATCTTCTCTGAATCTGAACATGTACTAATGAAAAAAAAAAGTTGATATCTTTGCAGCCATAAGGAATTTAACATGTTTCATGGCTTTCATCATTTTGTCTTATTTTTCAAACCTATTTGATTACAAAAAACAGCTGTTTATAGATTAAGCCACGGGCATTCATCTAGACATTCAACCTTGCAAAAATAAGAGAAAATATCTTAATTCTACATATAATATAATATAATATAATATAATATAATATAATATAATATAATATACTATAAATAAGTACACTTCTACACCCCACCCTACCCCATCAGCACAGTATCATGGCACATTAATATTAAACTTGCTTTTGTCAAGTCTTTCTTCTCTTTTTATACTGTAAAGCCTATATTTATTACAACTAAAAATGTACGTGTTCACTTTAATATCTTTAACACATACAGCCATCAGTGAACCCCCCCCACATTTAAAATACCCCTGATTATACACTACACAGAGATGCTTTACTATATACAGCATGCAGTTTATATCATGAAATATATTATACACATATTAAAACAAAAAAATTTTTTTTACTTATAGTTACTTTCCCCATTTTAGTGTCCCTCTAAACATTAATAACATAAAATAGGATAGATGCTTTACAGTCGACCCACAAGTTTAACAAAGTCAACAGAAGTCCTGTATTTTTAGCTACTTTTTCTTGCAAATGCATATTTCATAAATGTGATTGATGCTTTATAATCTCCTATTTATTCACTAATTTCAGTGCTGCTGATCTTCTTCCTGTTCATCTCCATCTCTCAGCATCAGACTCTAGTTTCAGACCATGGTACTTCTGGTTCTTCTAGTCAACTCCTGTGCTTTTTTCTGTCTCTCAAGCATTTTCCTTTGGAACATTGGAAAAGGTTTCACTGCCAAAGTCTACCTATGAGCTTTATTGTCAGAACAATGAGAAGAAAAATCTCCTTCTGTTTGTTGGGCACACTTTTTGTTGGCTAAACTTTTTTTATTTTATTTTTATTAATACACTGAAAAACAGCTAGATACAGCAGTCTGAATTTCACACCTTTCTCTTGACATTCCCTGATTGCTGGGATAAATGTGCTTCTATTTTGCGGTGTACATTTTCCACAAACACTCTACCTTCTCAAGTTTTTAATACTTTTCCATTCTTTCACAGTTTTGCCAGGATGAACTCTTTCTGCTGGTATGATTACATCTTTACTAATACAGGTCTTTCTCATGGCCAGGTTTGGTGCATGTACTCAGTGAGGCCTTGCAGTTAACAAATCCTGCTGTGGAATACCAGTCCACTTGCTTATTTGTACTTTCATAAAATTGATACAGTTTATTCCTTTTAGTTTCTCTGGTATATTAAAAAATCTTTAGGGTTTCTCTACATGCTCTGCTTTCTAATTTTACCATTCTTTGAAACATCTCTTCTTGAACAGTCTCATACTCAGCCAGCCTTTTCTTCATTTCACCCTCCGAATTTTGCAGTTTTATCTGTTCATCTGAACAGCTAGTTAAAACTGTTTCTGTTTTTGTCAGCCTTTTTGTTATTTGAATTAATATATTCCTTCAGTGTTTCATTTCTTTTAATCACATCTGAGTACATTTGATTTTATTCTTTTCCTTTAAGTTATTAGAAGCCAACTCTTGTACCAAAGCTGAAGCTTGAACTGCGTTTTGCTGATTTTTCACAGCTAGTATTTTCTCTTCATCTTCTCTGGTTGCCTTTCTTTCTGGTTTTCTAAATTTCTCTGTATTTCTTTAAATTTCTCTTTGGTGTCATCCAGGCAGTGTACTTACTAGTTAGTAACTGAATTTTACTGGCAATATTACTGGCTCTTACTTCTCAGTGTCTTTTTCATACTGGGAGAGCTGAAATTAAGCTGTTGATACAGTTTGTAGCCATCTTGGAAGTCAAGAGGCATTTACTCTTTAATCAAAAAAGCAAGGACATCAAAAGACAATAAATGCTCACATGACAACCTTGGTAGTCAGTATTGCATTCTGTACATTGTGCTAGCTGTGATATTAAAGTGCTACTGCTCATAGAATCATAGGATCATAGGAGATTACTTGGCTAATGGCCCTGTGGCCCTTGCAAGCCTAGCCAAGAGTTTATCCCTCAAAAAAGAAACCTGAATCAACACCTGTCACCCCTGTCTGTGAGGGATACAGGTGGAACATCTGTGACAAATTTGTGGTTTCCCATCCAGTCATCAAGATTGCACTTGAAGAGAGTCAGCTACATACTTTGATGTGTAGGTGGAGTCTATTCCAGGGACAGGGCAGCCTCTGGGACAGAAACCTGTCTCTCCAGCAGGTTTTGTTAATGTCACATATTAGATTTAAGCCTTTTGATCGGGTAATGCACGAGGAGTTAGACTTACGGATATGGAGCATCTCTATTAGAACAGGGTCTGAGATTGCCTTGCAGGCAAGACACAGATGACTTCTGAGCAATCTGTATGATACCGAATAGAGTGATGGTGATTTGAACCTGTCCACATAGTACAGGTGTTGGAGGCCATGGATTCTCTTTGTGAGGTACTTCTTTGGCCTTGCCAGTTGGTGCAGGTGTTTAGAGAGGTGCATACTAAACGGGGCACTGTACTCAATTATTGGCCTAATGAGGGAGGAGTACAGAGAGGTAAGAACCTCCTTTTTTCTGGATACAGTCCCTTTACTTTTGAGATGAACCAAGTAAAAGGCTTTTCTGACCACTGTCGCTACATGATGGCCGAATGTGAGATTGTTGTCAACCTGTGTAATCAGGTTTCTCACTACTGGTTGTGTGCTTAGGGGTTGATGTTGATGTGGTAATCAGTAGGGGCCATGTTTTTGCTGAATGGTATGATAATACATTTTTTTGCGTTTAACTTAAGGCCATGACTTTGGCACCAGCCATTTGTTACTGTGAGACCCTCTTGTAGTAACATCATTTGGGGAGTCATTGACAGCACCCAACTTACAGTTGTTCACAAACTTGGTCAGCCACAAGGCTTTTGTCTTTGCCTGGATCACTGAGAAGTAGATGCCAAACAGTAGGGATCCCAGGACAGATCCAACACCACTAGTGACAGATCTACTGTCAGAGGTGGAAGCACCAATTTTGACTTTGTGGGTCCTATCAGTGAGCCAGTTGGCCACCCACCTGATGAGACAGGGATTTATGCCAAGTTGTGTTAGCTTTTTGATGATGCTCAAGTGGGGGATTGTGTCAAAGGCTTTGGACAAGTCAAGTTAAGCTGTATGTTCTGACTTTCCCTCATCCAGTGCCTTGGTGACAGTCTCAAAAAAGTCAATCAGGTTCAACAGGCAAGATCTACTCTTGACAAATCCGAACTAGGTGGGGTCAAGTGTTTGGAGATTGCCTATGTCCTTGTTTATGAGGTCTATGGTAATACGCTCCTTGGCCTTACAGATCAGACTTGTCAAGCTAATGGGGTGATAGTTTCTAGGGTCAGTAGTGGCACCTCCTTTCTGCAAAGGGATGACAATGAGAGTTCTCCACTCTGCTGGAATGAAACCTGTACTTAGGCTATGGTTCAATAGGGTGCTCAATGGCGAGGCTAGTTCTTGCTGTAGATGGTGAAGAATACAGCCTGGAATACTATCAGGTCCCATGGAAGCCATGTTCTTTGCCTTGGATAGGACCTTTAACACTTGATCTATGTGGATGTGAGGCACAGGACAAGTATCGAGGATGTTGAATGGGCCTTTGGGGGGGAGGCAGGGTGGTGACATCTGCTCTGAACCTATCTGCTAGCAAGTTGGCTAAGTCAACAGGATCAGTGTAAGTGGTACCATTAAGAGCTAATTTGGAACAAACCTGGGCTTTACCATGGTGGTTCCTGACATAACTGAAAAAAGGTTTTGTGGTTAGCCTTTGTTTCGGAGGTTAGTTTCGATTCATAATTGGCTTTGGAGGTTTTCACTGATCTAATTGCTTGTTCAGGCTAAGGAGGAAGTTTTTCCAGTTGGGAATCCATGCCTTTTTACCCTTGGACAGCAGTTTCTTTCTTTTGTTGCAACATCTGTTGATAGAGGATGTCCACCAGATAGGTTTGTGTTTCCTTGAGGAGCAGGTTTTAGCTCTGTTGGGTATGGCTGTGTCCATGCAGTTGTACAGGTGCTTGTATACTGCACTGGTGTTCTGTTCAGCATATTTGCCTGCATCCTCTGAGCTACTAATACCCTCCCGTTTTAGCCTGGTTACAGCTAGGGGAGGGGGGTTGGATGGGATAGACACTACAAATGAAACAGACCGATGATCTGATCTCACCAGGGAAGAACTTACTATGGGGGTTGTGCAGCGGTAGCCCGTGTTGGTGAGAACCATGTCTAGAATGTTATCTCCCCTTGTGGGGGATGAGACAAGCTGGTCTAGTGTTTTAGAACTGAGGAAGTCAAGGAATCATTGGGTGAGTGCATTAGAGCAGGAATAGTTCACTCAGTCTATGGTGGGGTAGTTGAAGTCACCAAGGATCAGGGTGTTAGGGGGTACCTTGATGGAGTCAATTAGGTTCAGGTAGGAGGAGTGGGTGTCCTGAGTCATGGAGGGTGGTCTATAGCTGGGTATAACTTGGATGGGTGTCTTGCCAATTGTCAGTTGTACCTGGAGCAGTTCTAGTACATCATGCTGGCAAACTAGTCTGGAGGTGTGCCTGTCCTTAATGAAAATAGTAACTCCACCACCCTTAGTCTTCCTGACCTTATTTTGGGGTTGGAATGTGAGTCTGTAAATTATAGGCAGAGTTGATGTGCTTCCTTTTATGCACTGCAATTGAGCTTTTTCTCTACTTTTCCTTGAGTACTAGGCCTATGCAGTGTAACAGGTCAATGAATCTCTATATCCAGCATTACCATTTACTGCTAATATGTGGTATAAGTGTAACAGAATGCATGTTTCATGAACAAGAGATCTCAGTCACTTTCTTGGAGTAACCCAGATGATGTAAGCATCTTTTTGTCTAAGCTACTTCATTTAAAAGCCATCTCACACTATACTTCACCAAAAGTATGTATAATGCAAGATATGAGAAAAAAAACTAATTTATGCCACTATAAACTGTTTGGCATCCACTCTGTAACTTCAAAAGCAAAGGCCTAAAATATGATAATTTCCATTATGTACAACAATTATGGCTGAAGCAACATTGAGTAAAGTGTAAGGATTAAATTTTTTCACATTGTGAAGTAAAATTTCATCAGATAACTAAATTTTTGTCATAGTTCACGTTAAATACTAGTGTTGTCCTTTGATACTCTGGGCAGGCTGCACAAAATGTTTGTATGTCCTTTGTAATATCAAGCTAGTTAAAATCAAACTAAAACCCTAGGTTTTTGTCTTATTTATCCCCAAATGAGCACTCAAAATATTGTTATAAGCTAACTTCATTGCAATTATTTTAAACTGTCTTGGAACTAATAATTCTCAATATATTTCTCTGTCTTTTGGTACTCTGGAGAGCAGTCCATTTCTTTAGTCAAACAGAGGTATGTAGCCTGGACATTCTGTGCATTTGTTTCCCTATCTATTCTCTCTCTCTCTCTCCCTCTCTCCTTCTATGTTTTATGGATCCTCTTCAGATCATTCAAGTTTCAAAACTTTGAAATTCATATGGCCAAGACCATATGATCGAAGTTTTGAAAATGCACCCCCCATACCTCCTACTAATTAAATATACCAACTCCAAGATCACACTACAGTGAGGAAAACAGTAAATTTCCTGTTCTGCACTGTATGGTGATCTCCATTCAAAATGTTCAAAGTTTCAAAACTTCAATCATATGGTCTCAGCCATATGAATTTTGAAGTTTTGAAACTTCGATAATCTGAAGGGGATCAATTTTTACTACCTCCACTTAAAATGAACATGGCTAAGTCAGCTAAGTCAGCATAGCTTTTATTGGTATACTGATTTGAAACTGAGGATATGGACTCTTTTCATATAACTACAGGTACAGGCTTTTCTCCTTTTATCAGTTCATCCGCTATTAAAGGCAATAACTCAAGCTCATGAAAATAATTTTCTTCCATCAGGATAATAGCAGTTTCCATTTCTCTCCTTCTGCATTTTTTTCTTATTTTATTTACCATTCGAGTCTTGCTTCTGTTTCTGACTGGTACTCATCTTTGCAGTAACAGGGAGAAGCTTAGGTCTATATTTAGGTTTGTCTTTCACTTTCTCTTCAGTGAGAAATTCATCTATTTCTCCACCAATTTCTCATAGAGTATATTTAACTATGGGATATTCTCTGTCAGTTTCCACTATTGCTTTAACAACTGGAGTATTCTGATAAGCATAGCAGGCTTTAGGTACCAGCAAACCCTGCAGTCGCTGGGGGCCTCCTGCTCCTAGGGGTCTCCCAACCACAACAAGTTATCCTATCTTGGTATTTTGTAACAAATACATAAAACCAACAAAAGCTAGTACAGCAATCTTATGTAATTAATAACCTAGCTGGGTAATAACTTTAATTTATATCTCCTTTAACATTCAAGGATATCTCTGAATATAGTAACATTGTTTTGTCAAGTAACAGGCTTCACAATTCCATTAAATATTTTACCACTGACATGGTGCCCCTAACTTAGTTAAACCCTGCTAGTGGACATTCACTCTACTATAACTAACAACATAACCAGCTTTAGGTACTTGCAATACCTGTGACTGCAATAATCATCCTTAAGTGTGTGAGGGGTCCCACAAAAGCTGCTGCTGGTTGGGAAACATGAGTAAAAAAATGTATTAATTTCCTGATTATGCTTTTTAACCTGAACAGGTCTGTGTTATGATCCTGTTAGGATAAAGCTGATAATGAACATATGCAAGGTAAGCACTAGAGAGATCAACAGCCCAGAGTGACTGATCTCAGTGAAAACCGTGGATTTTAAGAAACTCTGATGTTTCCGATCTTCAGGGATAGTTTTCTCTTTCGGGGAGTTTTATAAATACTGGCAGAATATCCAATATTACAACTTTCAACTTCTCTGCAGAAGAATTCAGTGCAATACCAATATTAGTGGAACAATGGGTCTACCTGGTGGATGAAAAAAATCTTTATGTATCTTGGGTAAAAAGTAAATATACTGTCTGACAGGATCAGCAATAGTAAGATGTCTAAGAGTTTTAGATGTTATGATACCATTGTCAACTGCAGAATGTAAGAAACTGTCAATTTGTTGTTTAAACATAAAGGTGGGGTCAAGTGGCATTTTAGTGTAATACCTGGCATTACCCAATTGCTTGTGTGCCTTGATATCATAATTGGTCCAATCCATCACAACCACTGCCCCACCCTTATCAGCATTAAGAATAACAAGTTCCTTATTCTGCACAAGTTCATTCAAACAGGATAAGTCAGTATCAGACATATTGTTCGGCATAGGTGGGCTGATATTGAACACAAAATGTAAATCACTAAGTACACTATGTAAAAAAAGATTTACAGTGTATGACATCAAATATTTTGCTAACTGTAACACTGACTGGGCTATTTACATGGCAAGTTGCAGCTGTCAATCATTTTATATTGGTCAGACCTCTCGACCATTTAGGCTATGCATGTTTGAGCATTTGAGTGATATAAAATGTAAAAGAACAACTAATGCATTATACAAACATACACTCAAACACCAGACAGCTAAATTTCATTTTACTATTATTGACAAACTCATTGGGGACCAAACCCATAAATCTGGTTGGCACCACAAACTTAATATCAAAGAAAAGAAATGGATTACTAAACTGGGTGCTCTGTTTAATCCAGGGCTTAATGAATATTTATGAGGTATTTTTGTGATGCTTTATGTCAGCCTATCATATTTTTTCTTTCATTTGTTTTTCAGTATTTAAGACTTTTTACATTCATCTTTGTGTCTTTTCATTACACTGAAGAAGGCCAGGATAAACCCAGGCCGAAACCGGTCTGTCGAATGAAGTCTTAATAAACTTTATCAATTTCCACAGTCTACTTGTTGCTGGCTATTATTACTTTTTATAATATCATTACTGCCCCTAGTAAGAGCTGCCTCTGTACTATGCTGAGTCTGAAAACTAAGCAGTAATGGATATTAAATATCATATGCATTAAGACAAGAATTGAATTGCATATATACCACTTTCTCGAGTACCTTCCCAAAGAAAGGAAGGCTAGAAAAAGAATATTTGCTGTCAAGATATTCAGTATCCAATGTAGAGTTCACGAGAACCAGGACTACTAAATCCTCCTTTTGTAAAGATGAAAAATCTCTGATTCAGGTAGGAGGTAATCTTGTAAAGGCTATGACAAAAGACTTTAACAATGATATACCCAGTCTGGTAGGATAGGGACTGAGTCCATGTTTAGCCTGATGCATACATGAACGTAAGGATATGAAAACAGAATATTCAGGAATGATAAACTCAACCCAGCTAGTTATCCCCTAGAAGTGCTACAGGCACCACAACCTATCTGATGGAAGCAAGCTTATCCACAAAGAACCAAGCAGCAAATTCTCATACGTCTGATGAAAGTAGGTATGTCTGGATGCCCTGCCTGTTAACAACCTGAAAAAGGCTAGCTACAGCAGAAATCTTCCTGAAGAAGAAAATAGATTTTATTTCTGAAAGACGTATGTCTAGTACTGAACACAATGTTCATCCAAGATTAACTTATTCTTAAACATTCAAATACAGCACTACCTGTGGTGAAACCTATGTCAGCTCCTCCTTAATGCAAGGAGCTCAAAACCATGGCATGTCTCATGGGCTACCAGAAGGGCAGGTACACATAACAAGGGCCAATAGTATTGCCAGAGTATAGGCAACAACAAGTTAATTTGGGGTGCTTTCACTGGGCACCTGTATGACCTGCTGTTGCTTGTTTGAGAAATTAGCTGAATTTGTTTGCTTTTAGTCTCATACCGGGATATGGGAATGCAGGGGCTTAGGTTTATGGATTTGATTGACAACTTTATTACCTACCAGCATTTAGGAAGCTTGACTACCATAAACTCATGTTGATATTTTCTACTTGGCATATGCAATGCACATATATTCGGATTTATGTCAGATTATCGAATGTTTAGAAAGTCGAACATCATATGGCTGAGATCATATCATTGACTTTCTAGAAACTCGATCACTGCAAAAACAACAAAATCTGTATTTTTGTAGGGGGAAAGCCCACCCTGCATTCCCCCAACACCCCCTGAAAATTATATATACCAACTCAAAGGTTGCACTATGGTAGGGAAAAGGGCAAATTCCCTGATCCCCATTGTATGGTGATCTCAGCACAACCACTTTGAGTCGATGACATGGTCTTGAAAATATGACATTTGACTTTTTCTCAACATTCAGTAATTTAATATAAACCCATTTATATATATATATATATATATATATATATATATATATATATATATATATATATATATATATATATATATATCAAGACAGTTTCACAACTGTATTTCAGGTATACGCTCAAGACAGCATGATTGGCATGATAAATATTGGATATATATAAAGATACTTTCCCATACCTTCATAGACTGGTAGTCCCAGTATGCTTATGAGATAGTATTTCATGCACAAGATGACTAGGAGCAATTGGGTAGACCTGCATAAGTAGCATATTTTTATGGATTTTGAAAAGATCATTATAGCAATACTTCAGCAAAGCTCAAGGGATGTTGCATTTGCCTGATGAGATCATTTATCACTGGATCATATCAAGCAGTCTGACATGTCTGTATGCTACATAACATGCTAATGCCCATGGATTACCAAAGAAATGTATAATGTCTTTCCACCCAGAAGTTAACTCTACAGCATAGGACCTGATGACACAGATGCTGACACTCTGAACCTATTCATGAGTAGCTCATGCAGCACCACTTTTTGGAAATCATGATATGCAAATCAGACCGACCTGGTTTTGTCCTTGTTCTGGATGATCTCCTAATAGACACTGGCAGACCTAGTACAAGAAGCACTATGCCTGTAGTGGGCATGTATCCAATAACATTTCTTGGATTTTTTAAAAAATATCCTTAGAATTGCAATAATGAGCCATATGTATTTGTCTCTGCACTTGTGTGACTCATGTGCATCACTCATTGCACAAAAAACCCCAAAAAGAAAAAAATGTAATCTACAATTAGGAATTTGGGAAGCTGATGTAGAGCTCAGCAATAACATGAAGTCCAAAATCTGTTAATTTTTGTTTGTGATGGGCTAGTGGCCATAATGTCTCTTTCCAGTGGAGTGCCACTCTCTCCACCCTGCAGCTGCCTGAAAATGGAGTGATAAGCTTTTGTAAATGGTGAATAATTCATAACTGTTTCCATTGTTATGCTATCAAGTGTTACCAAGGTGGTGGTTTAGCAGAGCCACAAGTTCACACATGGAGATGGTGTAACTGATATAGCACTGGAAACTGCTGTAGGCCAGATCACTGCAAGTACTTATCAGTGAGCTGCCATGTAGGACAAAAAAGGGAAGATAACAGTAGTTACTTGGAAGCAGTCACTTAGAAAACCTCAGCAGCCAAACTAGCAGGCAAGGTTCTGAAGCAGGGTCAGAAAAAACACCCAGTTATTTTAGATACAGAGGGCATTAGAGTGAGCAGTCACTAAGAAGTGCCTTAAGTGAAGAAATTCTCTATAATGTAACTGATTAGTTAGGTACTTCTTGGATTAGTGGAAATTTTACTGTTATTGGTATCTCAGGGCTTAGAATGAATGCGACTAACCCCTTTCACCTTACTGTATGAATACTTTCCATATCGGGTTCCATTCCTAATGGAGCCTATTTATTTTTTTACTCTACTGCTATACATTAGCCACTATCCTGTTTGTTTCTCAGTTGTAAGACATACTGAGTTACTACTGATTTTTTGTCTGCTGCCTGTGCCCTGTGTGCTATAGATATCACACTCATAACTCCCTGTCTACTGTCTTCCATGCTGGCCTAGTTCTTTCTTCTTTAGCACCTTCATACTGCTATTTGATACATTGTCCTTTTCTATCTCCTGCTGATACTACCTTCCCTGTTTTTTGTGTTCATACTTCCAACTTTTTGCTGTTAGTTTTTAACACTGATACTGCTAACTGCTATGTCTTCATCTATTAAAAGACATTTTTTTACTTACCTTTTGCTAATCCTGACTAAATGTTTTCCTACAGGAGTCAGTTTGAGTCTGATTCAGTTTGTCTCACTTTGTTCAGCTTTGCTTTGTTCCCTACCCTACCCTACCCCCCATTCTGACATCACTTCCTTTATATTGGCCCTACCCCTCTGTATCTCAATATTCTGAGTTTCAACATTTTAATAGGGAGCCAGTTCATACAATCTCTCTCCCTAGTCACACAACACCCCAAATTCCAAAATGCTGAAATACTAGTATCAGTGTTAAGTTTAACAATAAAAAACAGCTATGTTTTGTTACACCCTATATCCCACCTGGAAATAATATAACAACTTTAGAAGAAATTCTCTTCTGGACAACTAATAATATACCTTAGGGAAAAAATCATACTAGGGGATGTAAATATTGACGGCAAAACTTTGCATCAGACTTTCCCTCAGCTAGTGTAAATGTTCATGGTTACATAGAGCTTATCAAAACACAAACTAGATTTAATAATACTAACAGTAAGGGTGCAATTCTTACCCTAGTAAATTTACAACGCCTGGAACATATCCAAACTCATAATGGTGCAATTCTTACCCTAGTAAATTTACAACGTCTGGAACATATCCAAACTCATTTAGTGACCACTATACTATACAGCCTATACCCATAGAAATACCACAAATCAGCCTAACACTAACCAACTTAAAACACCTCAAAGCCTTTTAAAATTCAATAAAGACCATAGCTCTCAACCTTCCATCTCTAAAATGAGGAGCACTAGCCCTCATAATGTGGAACAAATGGGCAAAATGTGAAACATATACTAACGGCTTCCTAACAACTTCAACTAGGAAGGCCATAGGATGGTTAAAATATGCTGGTTTTACTTATAAAGAAGATCTTTTAATGAATTAATATGATTCATTTCTGTTTACCATGGATTTCACTTAAACAATTCCTAACACTGAATGTGTGACAGTCTTTCAATGTGAAACTTCGAGGAACATGAACTTTTTAAGACCCCAAATGAGGTACGTTCCTCATAATGTAGTACAGTTGAAAGGTATGATAAAGACTCTTTCATCAATATATTCAAAGCCTTTAATTGGTCTGTCCTAAATGCTCTTCCACTCAATGAGGCAGTTAATACTTTAATATCTTATTCTTAAATACTGTAAACAGGTACAACCCCCTCTGCAAAAAATGAGTGAAAGCTAACCACGAGCAATGGCTCACTACCCAGACAAAAACTACAATGTCAAGCAGAGACAAATCTTGGAATGAATGTCTTGAACTCCCTATAACTTGCAATTTTATAGAGATTTGTGCAAGCTGAGTAAAAAGCAAGTTAACCCACATAAATAACAGTATTATAGTCATCTACAACTTTAACCCAAAAATGGCTCCAACATGTTGGACATCAATACATAACACAAAGAGTCCAACCCTTCTCATAATAGCCCTCCACTATAAATTGCAGCCTTATTCACTACCTGCTTCGTAGAAGGCATTACTTACCTAACTGAAAACTCTTCACCCCCTTGCAGTGCTGCTACCACCCCCTCAAAATAGTAATTCAGCAAACAGCAGGTTAGACCAAAAATTCTCCATACACCATACACACTCCCACTTCCTTTATACACCACACACGCTACCAACTCCTTTATATACAATACATGCTTCCACTTCCTTTATACACCATACACACTCCCACGTCCTTTACACACAAAACACATTCCCACTTCCTTTACACACCGTACACACTACCACTTCCTTTACACACCATACACACTCCCACTTCCTTTATACACCACACACACTACTAACTCCTATATACACAATACATTGCTTCCACTTCCTTTATACACCATACACACTCCCACTTCCTTTACACACCAGACATACTGCCACTTCCTTTATACACCATGCACACTCCAACTTCCTTTATACACCATACACACTCCCACTTCCTTTACACACCAGGCATACTGCCACTTCCTTTATACACCATACACACTCCCACTTCCTTTACACACCAGACATACTGCTACTCCCTTTATAAACCAAACACACTACCACTTCCTTCATACACCATACACACTACCACTTCCTTTACTCCCTCCCCGGGGTATCTCCATCTGAATGTACAGTAATTTACTCTATATATCCATTGCTAGCAACATCCACTTAGGACCTGTCTCCACATCAATGATAAAAAACTTCTGCTTAAACTCAAACCTTATTCCACTGCAGCTGACAGCCTCTCACTTGATACTTAAAGATAACTGTCAGTGCCATAGCGTACCCAGTCTCTATCCTTATCAACAGATCAATAGCTGAATCCTGTGTACTCTCATTATGGAAATAAAAAAATATACTATCCCTCTACATAAAGCTATAATCTTGGCTGACATTTCTAACTTTCAGTCTATTGCAATATTAACACCTCTCTCAAACATTCTTGAAAGATATATTTATTTGTAAGCAACTCCTCCACTATCTTCTACAAGAATAGCTCTTAACATCCACCCAACATGGCGTCTGCACAACTACTGATCTCCTGTCATTCACTGACACAACAAACAAATACAGGTGCTCAGGCAAACTTATTTCATCCTTATTCCTTGACCTGTGAAAAGCCGTTGATACTAAACTCCTCTATAAACTGTCTCAGCTTGGACTATCCCCTTCTTCATTGCTGTCATTCTGTAAAATGGCACAATACTCTCTCTTTCTCACTCTCCATACCTGCAAGTCTCCACTGGTGTTCCCTCCTCTTTAATGTCTTTATCAGTGACCTCTATACCTCAGTAGGACCAGCCTCTCTTATACAATGGGCTGATGATTCTACACTTATATGTACATCTAATAGCTTGCCTCAACTCCTCCAAATCATGCAAGAAGTTTTTTCCTCAGTTGGGAAATGGCTCCATAATGCCCAGCTACTACTCACCCTCAAGAAAACAAAGTTACTGTTATTTCTCCTGAATTACATATACCTGATAAATCAAATTTCAATTTTTTTTCACTTAACAAAACTGAAATTGAAGTACTCTCCCATACAAAACTTCTTGGAATGATTATAGATGATACTTTAAATTTGACCTGCATGTTCAAAATAACAAAAAGGCTTGTCAAAAATTAGGAATGCTCTACAGGCCTAAAAACTTCCTTAGCAACACCATCAAAACCACTTTTGCCACTGTCTACTTTCTCCTAGCTCTCTTATATGGTACACCCATCCTAACCAACCTTTAGGCTACAGTTAAAAATAAGGTGGAGGCATGTTGTAATAAGGTTGCACAATTTGCCAACAACAATCAATACTATAGCTACCACTTTATTGCCCTTAAGGCTTTGAATTGGCTCAAACTGCCTCACCACTTGGAGTATATATATCTCCACACACAGCTTTATTCACAAAGCCAGTGACTGCCTTGTTTTTACTCATATTCTTCATTCCTATTACCCTAATTGACTGCTTTAATCTAATGAATAACATCTTCTCAACATATTTAAACTTTACATATCCTCTGGCCAAAGTCTCTACTGGTACTCTGTTGGTAAAAAAAATGGAATTCTCTCTCTACAAATTAGATCTGTCTCTAACCTCTCTAACTTCAAAAGACTACCTAAATAAGACTTGTCTCTGCTCCTGCACTACCCCAGGCTGAACTAGTCCCTCCCTTATTCCATTACCAGCATACTTTGACTATGTTAAGAGAGAGAAACGATTAGCAAAATCTATTTCTTACACAACCGAAAAATATATTTTTGCCTAGGCTATAATATCTGGTCATCTCTGTTCCAAAGAGTGTACTAATGTGTTTAACGTCATCAACTTATACTTTATCTATTGACAGTGTTCTTTTTCAACTAGTTATAGCCATACAAATATTTGCACTCAGTATGTATAGGTTCACACTGTATGAATTGAAGCAAAATTTTTACTTAGCGACAATGTCATTCTTCTGTATTAGGCTTTGTAATAACTAACTGTAACTGAGCTTTTCTCCCTGGGCCTCCACTGAAGATGGTGTATTATCCCAGCTGGACTTTTCTGGTATACAAATGTGAAATAAATTTAAACAAACATAAACAGAGGAGATATACATGGTTTCATGCTTAAATAGGATGTTTAAGTCCTTGTCCAGAGTCTAATAAGATGGATTCTTTGCAGTCGTCCTGGACAAAAAAGCTTTGAAATGACATGGATAAATACCAGTTTTATATGGAAAGCATCCTGATGTCCCTAAAGGAGAGACATCTGCTTTGCCTGCAGCTCTAAGAACACCAAACTCTGTAAGACTCATACAAGCCTTCTATGGTCAAAGTCCCAGAATTCAACTGTGATCTATTTCAGCACCTACTATTATGATAAGTTTGTGCTTTGTTATTACCCTGGAATGTACAGTGAAAATGCAGCTGTGAGCCCCCAATACATTCTTTGTTAAGTATTTACAGAAAATTTTGCATGCATTTAATCTGCACAGGCTTGACTGTTATGCATTTTGAAACATCTTTGAATAGTATGTTTAAATAACTTTTATTTGATTTTATAGCCTAAAATACTTTATGGCCAGTAAGCAACTATATTGTTTTCTACACCTGAATACTGTCATGCAGAAGTGTGTTCATTTTCCTATAATTTAAAAAGGAAGCAGTATTTCTTCATACAACATTTGTTTTGTTGTTGCATCAAGGAAATAGCAAGAACTAAATTCCCACTTTACCCAACCATATTGTGTTACACTGTTTTGTGTGAGATTAAAAAACAGTAAATGGTAATATCTATTTTCCTGCTTAACAAAAAAATGTAGGTTTATTTTTTTGTTTGAAATCTAAGTAAGTATACCTTCCTAAAGGGTCTTTTTCAGCAGCCTGGGAACAAGGCAAAAATAAATGCATACATTGCAAAAATATGTTTCAAGGCTAAGAATGACATAAATGACCTTGACAGGCATAAATTGCTAGAAGTGAATTTACCGTACAATGTTGTTGCTGGTAGTTTTTATTTTACACTGTGAAAAGGCTGAATAAAACTAGGCGTTGGCTGTCAGACATGTTTAAATTATGCTGACTACAGTCTGAGTACTTCAAGAATTAGCAAGTGGGGGAGAGGATGCATGTTTAGGGAGAGAGAAAGGCTGCTATATATATAATAGGACAGTTAGTCCTGAAATTCCACCTCTGCTTTCATGCTGGTGAATATAATACAGACTTATTAGGATGGGTCTGGTAACAATACATGGATATCACAGTAATTATAAAATTATTGATTTGAGCGCTGGAGTCAGTTAAATATAACTAGGAAACAAAGTAGTTTCTGGCCTTTGAAATGTGACAGTTAAATGTATCAGCACATTGCTTTTACTTTTTTTTAATATCATGCTTGCAATAAAACAAATATCTACACAATGATGTTTTTACTCTGCTGTTATACTCCATATAAATTAAAGAATACTTAAGAAAGAATTGTTCTGGAAGCCATTTGTCTTTGCACATTACTTGAATAATCTAGAAGTATTCAGGGCTTTCCTACACGTCGGGGAGTTATAACTGATGATGACTCAACTTCCCAAGTTCAACTCCCTGATGCTGAACTCCCCAGTCATGGTTTCATAGGAAATCATTACCAGAGCAGTTTCTTAGTGTGCACTGTTGAAGTCTGGGATTGTTTTAAACTGTATCTGAAAACTGGATTTTAGTTAAAAGACCTGTTTTTTGTAACAATGAAGTGAAGACTGCCTGCTATTCTCACTCTGGGGTCAGCTCTGTTCTCCTTGGGTCTTTAATAGTGTTTATATAGTTGATCCTTTTGTTTTAGATATGTTCCCCTTTCTATGTGTTTGTACAACCACTGAGTTGGTCTATATAAGTTTAAGAAGATGGGGGGGGGGGGGGGGGGTTCTTGCTGCATTCCAAAAACATTTAGTTTTATTTTTTCATCTGGTGGAGATTCTGATGAGTTGAATTCAGCAGGCTGGGTGCGCGTGAGCCTGTAGCTCAATGAATCATGGTGGGACCAGTATTCAATGTGTGACAACACTGGGTGCCATAAATGGAAAAACACATCTGCATGTAATGTAAGTGTACACTTTCTATGTTATTTCTTATATTTTGTAAATGAATCCATGCTCCTTGCTCCTATGCCTTATGTGGAACACCAGGAATAGATGCCATACTAGAGAACTTCATAAACCTGTATTTAAATTAGCCCTGCATTGCCCTGTCTAATGTGTTTAAATCTGCTTATTTGCATGATTAGCCTTACCACAAAATGCATTTTGGAGAAATTAGCCTTTGGAACAGTTAGAGTGGGAGGGACCAGTAACAGAGGAGCTCTAATAACTCTCTCAGGCTGTTATCAGCATGGACCTGCACTGCAGGAGCAGATGTAGCATGTCCGATAAGTTCTCCGTGCTGCTTAGTCATCTGAAGCGTGAAATGGTTCACTATGATAATTAAATGGGGATACTTTGGAAAATACTAATCTGTATCAACAGCATGAAGGACAAGCATTTGAAATTTAGTTTGAAAAGAAAATGTTGTGATTTATGAATGTTAATGTAACCTAGAGACAGCCTTTTGATGCAATGGCAATAATACACACAGTTGCCATCTATAAACCATGATGCCCAGCATTACTGACCTACACAGCCACAGTGACAGAGTTTAGGCTGTAAGCTTTTAGTGGTCTTCCTCTACTAGTATTTGGTTTGATGCCTTTGAATGCAGATTTCAAAATGCATTGGTCTGAACACCTGCCTACTTGAAAAGTACTCTGAGTAGATAACAAACATGGGAATGCCATCTGGGAGTTTCCAAAATGTCTTTTACAGAAACATTTCTGAATTATGTTGTGATGTTAATTCTGTCCTTGTGGAACATGCTCTTATTTTGAGCTAGAGAAATTTATTATGTTTGTTACAAAACAATGCAGTGGACTAACCACTTAAATAAGGTATGCTTATTGTCTGGTAGGCCTTATTTCCCTTTCTTTAATAAAACAAATAGGTGACTGATATTTGTGACTTATGTGGCACAAAACCCAGGATAAAAAAATATCCAATCCTGATAGGTGCACTGGTGCTAGGACTGGAAAAATGACAGTGTAGAATCCTCAAGACACATAATTATTCCCACAATGGGGCTAGGCCATGCTCAGGGGGAGGATGCCCCCCCCCCCCTGTTGTAGAAGGAAATAGTAGTCCACAAAAATCACAAAAAAGAGCCATAAAGATGATAGAGTGGACTATTGAGGATAAGAAAGAAATATTTGTTGTTGCTATTATGCAAGAAACCCAGAATTTCCAGATAGAAGATATACAAAAAGATAAACAGAGAAATTAGAGGAAAGAAAAATACTTGGACAAGCAAACTGTCAAAAGCTACAAATACAAATTTGTGTTCATTAATACAAGAGATTTATGAAAAACATTATATAGCCAAAGAAACCTTGGGCCATTTGGAAAAAGAAGCGACTGAGGAAGAATAAAATATAAAGAACAAAATCTAGAGATTTTTGAAAGGTAGAAAAAAGAAATACAGGCAAAGGAAAGAAAGATAGGCAGATCTGATATGGTGCAATATTTAAGCAAAGGAGAAAGTCAAATTAATCAATACAAAAAGCAGCCCCAAAGCTATTCAAAGAGAAATGCAGGCAAAGGGATCACAAAGAGGGAATGTAGAACAAAAGTTTAGTAAAGTAGAAGTTAAAAAATAGAAGCTGAAGTTATGTAACACCTGCAAAGTAAGGGATTTAATGTAGAAAGTCTAATACAGGTTATGTCACAGCATGATGGAACAATGAGTCCCCCAAGTAAGGAGAAACATTAGGAGCAGGAGACATCTGACGATGAAATATGGACACAGGAAAGAAAAAGAGATTTAACATGGTGCAATATTTATGCAAAGGAGAAAGCAAACTAATAAATACAAAAAGAGCAGCACCAAAGATATTTGAAGAGAAATACAGGCAAAGGTCTCTTGTTGTTGGGTGTGATACACTAATGGCAAAAGACTGTATACTGAAAGACATAATAATGTGGCAAGACTGTTGCACTGGGGATTGTGCAAACATTAAAATAGTGAAGTAGCTTAGAAGCATTGGAAACTGCCACAAAGCACTACAGAAAATGATAAAGTTTATCTCACCCATTACCAGCAGTTCAAAAAATAGATGCAAAAAAAACAGATATAATAATCCATGAAAAGAAGAAAAAAGTAGCATTGATCACTGAAATTGCTATACCCAGTGACTGCAGTGTCTTACATACAGAGAGACACAAAGTCATAAAATACCAGGATTTACAGGCAGAAATGAAGGCAATGTGGAAGAAAGATACACAGACAAGTCCAATAGTAGTAGGAGCAAAGATCATACTTAGATATGTTACTGATACATGTAACTCCACATGAATTGCAGGAGTCAGTTCTGTGCACATTGTGGGTGCTGGTAAGAGCACTTTTGGCTAACATCAAAGACTGAAACAATACAAATTTTATGAACTTTAATCATACTTTTATTTGACTTAGGAATGGGGTCCATTCCCCTCATGGTATTAGAAGCCCAAAAGACTTGCAGAAATTTAACCAACAGAAGTGAGATACATGTCTTGCATGCTTGGTGTCTTTCCCATGCATCATAGCTTCTCAGATAGATACTTTCTAGGATTCACAAAGAATCTCCTTTCCTATAGGGGAAGAGACTACTACATGGCCCAGATTGTTTCTCTCACCTACTCCTATGTCTATATCCCTGATCTTCCTGTAGATGATCATGCATCCCTTCCTCTCATCTCCTTAAGCTCAGGTCCCCAAATGTATTAGATTATACAGCAGTGATACTAAATGTCACTGAATTATTTAATCTGATTGGCTATAATTCATTTCTAAAAGCGTTCCATGTGTAAACTTAGAGATTATTTAACTCCTCCTCACTGTTGTTGATTTTTATGTTTATTATTGACTTAAATTGTACTATTCTTTCTCTTGAATAATCTATATTGAGTCATTTATATTTTCTCTTTTGTGACTGTTCTGTGCAGCACAGGGGAATAAACACTCTGTGTATTTAATATGCCCACCCTTGTAAGTTGTGCTGTAGAGATGATGCATTTTCATAGGTCACAAACCTCAACCTTGGTGCCTTAAATAACATACTGCTGTGTTCAGTGTAGAGTGTGCATAGCCTGTATGTGGTATGCTATTTGTCACTGTATCTCTGCATGTATAGCTGCATGTGCACAGGAAGTGGATCTGTCTCACTAGTCTCCATATGTAGCCATGATGTCGCTAAACAAGAAAGAGGCCGATAAGAAACCAGCACCTGTCTGAAGTATTGCAGAACATGCATGCAACTCACTGGTGCAGCAGCAGCAGTTTAGCATGACTAGCCTCTGCCACATATTGTGTGATGCATTACAAAGTCATGGTAACCAGTGATGCCATTTATATGAAAGGGGGAAGATGCTGCTGTAGAAGCCTATGGCTTAGATCTTAAGATGGATCCAGCATCATTTTACATAAGTGATGTTACTGACAAACGACCCCGTTTAATACATGTGGTTTAACTTGAAGCACAAGGTAACCTGAGCTGTATGAATGCAGTTTTGGCACAAATTGTAACAAGAGGAATGTAAGAATTGTAGTTTTTAAGAATTATTCAAACTCCATTCAGTGAATAAAGTTTAAAAGAATCCATTTGATAGTTTAAAAAAATGACCAACGCATTCTCCAGACTTAAATACACTAATTCAGTTATCACAGTCTTAAAGAAAAGAGTACTTGGTTAGTCAAATAAACTAAGTCACCTACTGCTGTACACTGTAAAGAATGAATGTTTGCTCATAGAACTGCTGATTAAAAGCATGAAATTTTAGATTACGTGTCTGATGAACAAAAATCTCATCATCAACATTCCAGTAACTAACTGCAGTCCACCATAAACATGTGATTTGGTGCACGCATTTTGAATTATATACTGGTACAAATTTAATAAAGCCTACACGGTCATTTTTTCAGTATTCACATCTTTCCATGATGCAAGGGTAGAGTGGTTAAGGTGTTTGCCTTGCAAGCACAAGGTGCAGGGTTTGATTCTCACGTGGGGTAATTGGATAGGCCTAAAATGGCTCACAGGGGCAGTTAGCCTAGTACAAATCTATGAACCTATGAACCAACCATGGGCGCAGCGTGTTTTAGATATAGTAAAGTCCATGTAGTGGCACGCAATCACAAGCATTCATCAGCATCAATGGAAAGTTTTGTGGGATGCAAATTTCAGTATAAATAGCCAAAATTTCTGCTGATGAAGCAAACCAACATGCTGGAGCGATCAAATACAATCATGTAGGATCCATGTCTGTGTTGGAAGTGTACACAGAAATTTTCCATATACAGGATCCTACATGGAAGCAAGGGCATCTGGTAGTCATGAAATACAGACAGAATGCCTATGAAAAGCTAAAAACACACATTTAATGGCCGAGGATGTCCAAAAGACTCAGGGTGGTGTATCAGATCACTATAAATTTTATAATTTTTATTTTAGCAGAATTTTGCGCAGTGTGCTGCTACACGTAAAACATTTGAAAATGAATAAAACAAATGTAATGTAAAAGATGGGTATGATGTATTGTCTCAACAGGTGCAGTAATACCCTGCATTGTGTCTTTAACTCCATGCTCCCGTGGTGTTGCACAGCTTACATAGCTACTATCCATGTAGTTTCCAGGTTTTCAGCATGGTTATTATGCAAATGATATGAAAAAGGTAGTGAATTTGTTGAATCACAAAAAACAGGGACCACATAGGGCTGTTCACTCCATGTAAGCTCCTACACGGTGTTTATGTTTCCTATGGCTGTTAATGACATTGGGGGTGTATTAGATAACTGTTGTTATTTTATTGAGTCTTTTGCACATGTGTGTGCAGTACGCCACTTCACACAAATGGCAATGATTATGCAATCCTTATTTGTGTGAGCAGACCACCTACATACCTAACATGAGCTAGACATCCAAATATAGGAACTGGACACATTCAATCAATATGATGAGAACTTTTAGGCATTGCGCAAACCCAGTAAGTGGGGCTGTGCTCTACTAATTCCCTCTAGTTATAAGCCTTTGCTCGCGTACACCTGTGGCGACAGCTGTTAGGTATTGGACTGGGGTGCAGATAGGCTTGCATTCAAGTACAGGGTAGGTCAACTTTTATCATATGTGTTGACATTGTACATCATAGAAATGAAGTGCAATTATCAGTAATTAGCGCATTCTGAATGTATCATGACAGTAGGGATGACGTTATATAAAGTTTTACATGACTTTCTGTCGTCATGCACAGCTGTGCTCTGCTGTGCGTTGGTGGGGAGAGTGCAATACTGCACACTGCAGCAAGAGTTTTAAATCCTGTTAATTATACTCTAAGCAGGTGAATGTCATTTAAATTAGCCAATACCACATGATAATCCTAATCAAGAGCTGTATAAAGTATGCATACACCCTACTTTCTGATTTTCCCACAATACTTCAACAACACTGGAATAGAGACTTGGAACTTTTAACTGACACAATGCTAGGGGCTGCTGCAGCTATTCTACATCTGTACGTGCTCAAGGCTGAAGTCAGTGCTGCTGGTGCTGATGACAGTAGGCCTAGGCCAAGAAGGAGATGAGTGTTCAGGCCTAGGGTAACCTTCCAGGTGCTATATGAGCTGGAGATTGTAGATAACTACAGGGCAGACAGGGACACATTACAAGAACTCAGTGAGATCTGCCAGCCTCAACTCAAAGCCAGAGTCAACCAAGAGGAACCCATCCCAGTGGAAACTAATGTATATGTAGTCCTTAGGATATTAGCTACAGGTACGTTTTGAAGACTAACTGGGGAAATAACGGGGGTGTCACAGGCATCAGCATCCAGGATCCCCCAACAGTTCATCGATGCTATACTTATACATGCCAGTGAACACATATATTTTCTCCATACTTCTGTGGAGAAGACCAGCAATATGCAACACTTCTATCATGTAGCACACTACCCTGATTGCACTCATGTACACATCAAGGCACCACCTGGTGAGCAGGGTAGAATCTAAATTAACTGCAAGAGATACCACTCTATCAACTGTCAAGTCGTGTGCAATGTCCAGGGGATTATCTTGAATGTGTGTGCTGGCAACCCTGGCAGTTATCATAACTCCCATATCTGGCACACATCACAGCTATACCAGATGTTTGCTTAGGGGGGACATCCCACAGGGCCATTTAATGGGGAATGCTGGCTACACCCCGGAAACTTGGATGATGCCACCCATCAAAAATGCACACACAGCCATGGAAGAACACCATAATGAAGCAAACACACAAACTAGGAACATCACAGAGTGTGTGTTTGGGTGTCTGAAGTCATGGTTATGGTGCCTAGATATATCCAGTTGAGCCTTGCAGTATACTCCACACACATTTACACAAATATTTATAGTATGTGTTATGCTGTACAGTCTGATCCTCAGAAATAGCTGCAGCAGGATCAGCAAGGGGAATGGACACACATCCCCTCACCAATGCATAGGTCACCACAGCCACAGTCAAAGGAGGACTGGGAGAAGCTGCTGTCCCTGTAGGTAGACATAAGCATGGTCAGTATGCTCTTGATTTGGCTAAGAGACAATGCATAGCACATTCACTAGCCACATAGGGTGTAATACCTTCCTCCTACTCACATACATATATTAAAATTTATGCCAGGCAACTCACACAACCTCCATCTATACATGTATTGGCTGTGTACTGCTTGCATCAAAAAGTGTCAGCCCTGAGCTAATGCTGTGTCAACTGCCGCATTTGCAAGGTAAGCCCTGAACCTAGACTGTAGTGTTGAAGACTATTATGACATATCCTTGTATATGTTGTTACAGTATGCAAACATATAGCGGTGATTTTGTAGATAACTTAAGTTAATATGTGAGTACACACACATATTACTACAATATCACCATATGTAATGTGTATGCATCAGGCATGAAACACTCACAGAGTCCAACCACAGCTGAATACTATTACATCATGCAAGAGAGAAGTTAGGAAGTGAATCTAGTTCATTGCAGTTTCTGATTTCAGACTAGTTTGTATCCTAACAATAAATGTGTTATATCCCCCCCACACAAAAACAGGAATGTAAGACAGAGAGACATATATTTGTAATCATAATTATGTCAGGAGTTGTGTCTACTAACTGGGCTATGTCCCTATATAAGTCATAGAAGTACTTGTATAATATACAGTGCATGGTTTGATAGCAGTGTACATTTTATGAAGGTGGTTGTGTGAGGAATGATTCCATTTCTAGAAAGCTGCTTCTGTGGCCAATAGGACTAAAGCAGCTATCCTACTTGATGAAGCTTTAATGGTGGCGAGGGTCCAAATCCTGATGTAAGTTGAAGTTTACGAGTTTTTTTTGCAATAGTTAGTTTTCTTTACAGACTGGGACTCTATGTCCCATAATGTTTTAATCTGTATATTTTTAGTACACATTTGCAAGATGTGTCACATGCTGACAGCAGTTTTAATAATGCTTGAATATTTTGCTTGAGACACAAAACTGCAGAAAAAGGAAATCAGTAGATAAGAGTTATGTCACAATGGCAATAGCAGACACTGGATGCATTCAATTATTGCCTGTAGCAATTGTGAAATCACGGCCTGGAGTAGTGCTAGGAGTGGGCTGCAGTAGAACGTATACATTACATAATAGGAAAGCTGGATGTTAGCAATGCGCCTCACTTTTGCGCACTGCTTATCTTGGCGTAAATAGGTGAAAGAGGGAAACATGCATGCGTGTACACTTAGCACAATAATCATTGCATTTTTGCGATGCCTATCATAGCTCTCAACTGTACAGATTGATGAAGAATGTCCATATTTTTACATAATGACTGTAGTGTGTTCCTCATAAATTGTTGGTTTCTACAAAAGTATTGTTAAATCATTGAGAATGAAGTTAGAAAATAATGACATACATTTGATTTGTGGATGTCATACCCTTCAGAAAATTCATGCTAATGCAAAACCTGTTATTCCATCAGCATTCTAGGTTTGTAAGGCCAATATTTAAACATTGACCCAATTTTTTCTGCTTTATTCATACATTAATTATGGCTTTGCGCAGATTCTTTGCTCTAAGATGTTGAGAGGTGCACTAACTATTACATCACATACATAGATCTGTGTTCTTACTGTTCTATATTTCCCAGATGCTTTGTGTGAACTACGACTACATGTGGAAACATTGCAAACTGAGGGCACAGTATAACTATCTGTACAGAAACTTACTAAACATCCATGTGTTTCCTCACAACCAGCCTCAACAACAATCAATACAACCATGAGATCTCCTTAACTATACAACACATACATCCAACACAATACAAATGTGCAATATATAATGTATGCTCCCTCATGGACATGACCATATAGTTTTGCTCACAGGCTTGCACTACCAAAGTCAAACATCCAAATATGTTGAATAAGAGACTTGTGTTGTCACAGAGCTATGGCTTCTAAACAGTATACTACTGTAAGTGCCCTAGCCTCAGATGATGATGATCACCTGCAGTCCTGTTAAAAATCAGACGTGTGCTGTGGTGCATGCGTTAAGTACTGTGTTATCTAGTCTGTAAACCTAGATAGATAGGGGTTCTAATCTCACTGCTGTCAACTTGCTATGTGTGTATGTCTCCATAAAGAAGAGTGGAACTATCCTTTGGCAAATGGCATGGCTTTGCAGCCTTTTTGTAATTGCAAAATCATCCATTTGTAGCAGCTCTTCAACCACTTGTCCCCCACAGGGCCTGCTGATGTCATCTACTACAAGAACACCTGCAGTCCATTTAAAGCTAGACTTATGCAGTGGTGAGTCTGTTAAGTACTGTGTTCTGTAGTGTGTAAATGTAGATAGGTAGGGGTTTTAATCTCAATGCAATCAACTTGTGTGTGTATATCTCAATAAAGAGGAATGGGAGTGTGTCTCCAACACTTCCTTGACAAATGGCATGGCTTTGCAGTGTTTTTGTGCTTGCAAAATAGGTTCATAGGTTCATAGGTTGGTACTAGGCTATCGGCCCTAGGGCCTATACAAGCCTAGCCATAACAATTCCCTGGCTATTTCTTCCCACACTATTTACTTTCCTGAATCACAAAGATTCCTCACAAGGAAATCATCCATTTGTAGCAGCCCTGCAACCTCTTGTCCTCCACATGGCCTGTTGATGTCATGTACTACAAGAACACCTGCAGTCCTCTTCAAGTCAGACTTTTACTGGGTTATCTAGTCTGTAAACTTAGACAGGTAGGGGTTCTAATCTCACTGCAGTCAACTTGCTGTGTGTGTGTGTGTGTGTGTGTGTGTGTGTGTGTGTGTGTGTGTGTGTGTGTGTGTGTGTGTGTGTGTGTGTGCGTGTGTGTGCGTGTGTGTGCGTGTGTGTACGTGTGTGTGTGTGTGTGTGTGAGAGCTGTTGGTGGACATTATACAGAGCATTTTTACTGCAGACTATAGTACACTGTCCACACTGCTGATGTCATCATAGGATCATAGGAAGTTACTAGGCTAATAGCCCTAGGGCCCTTACAAGCCTAGTGAAGTTCTTACCCTTATTTCTATGATCAGCATCTATTGCCCCTGTCCAAGAGGGACACAGGTGGAAGCCCTGGGGTGAATTTACATCACCCATCCAATCATTCAGATTGTGTTTCAAGAGGGCCAGTGAGGTGCTCTGTCTCACATGAAGTGGAAGTCTGTTCCAAAGGTGTGGTAACCTCTGGGAGACAAATTTGTCCCTCCAGCAGATTTTATTAATGTCACATACCAGGTTAAGGTCTTTAGAGCGGGTAACCCGTGTATCATTTGACTTTCGGATATGAAGCATTTCCAATAATGCAGGGTCAGAGATTGCCTCATATGCAAGGCAGAGATCACCTCTGAGTAGTCTGTATAAAATAGAATAAAGTGACAGTGATTTCAGATGATCCCCATAGGACAAATGGTGAAGACCTTCAATTTTCCTTGTGAGGAAGTGGTTTCTCCAGTTGCTGCAGGTGCTTAGAAAGGTACATGCCAAAAGGATCATTGTACTGAATTATTGGCTTGATGAGGGAAGAGTACATGAAGGTTATAACTTTTTTTTTTCTGGAGGCAATGCCCTTATGAGATGAGCAATATAGAATGGCCTTCTTACCACTGTGGAGACATAGTAGTCAAAGGTAAGGTGTGTGCCCAGGTCTCTCACCACTGACTGTGTACTTAAGGTGTTGGTACTGATGTGGTTGTTAGCAGGAACATCACTTTTACTGAAAGGAATGCTAATACATTTTTTGCACTGAGTTTAAGGCTATGAATTTGGCACCAACATTTGTTTGTGTAAGATCCTCTTGTAGGATATTGACATCATCTGAAGATTCTATGACCACTCCCAGTTTGCGGTCATCAGCAAACTTTGTCAGCCACAGACCTTTAATTTTTGCTTGTACTTTGGAGAAATAGATTCCAAACAGTAGAGGTCCCAGGACTGATCCCTGTGGAACACCACTGGTTACAGGTCTGCTGTTGGAGGTGGATTCCCCTATTTTGACTATATGAGTTCTATCAGTGAGCCAGTTAGCCACCCATCTAATGATATAAGGGTTTATGCCTAGTTGGGTGAGTTTGTCAATGATGCCTGAGTGGGGGGTAGTGTCAAATGCCTTGGCTAAGTCCAGGTAGGCTGCATGCACAGATTTCCCCTCGTCCATGGCCTTGGTGACTGTCTCGAAGAAATCCACCAGGTTTAACAGGCATGCTTTGCCTTTGACAAATCCAAACTGAGTAGGGTTAATTGTTTGGAGATTACTTATATATTTGTTGATAAGGTCCATCATGGTTTGTGTAATAAAATTCTGTATGAACAACTACTTTGTATCAGGCATAATAAGGGTTAAACTATCTTGTGTGCAAAGAAAGAATTTCTAAAAGAACTGTTTGACCTGTTTAAACAGGCTGACCATGAAAGAATGTGTAGATGTTATCCTGCAGTCTGAAAAAGAACAGAACTTGCAATTATCTTGTGACCCTTGCACATTTCTGTCTTGACTGAAACTGACCCTTGCATATTTCTGTCTTAACTGAAACTCAGTGACTGATAAACATCTTTTTTAGTATGCATGTGTACGTGCAGAAGGGGCTATAAAAACCCCTACAGTTTGTACAGAAATTAGACTGCTGACATTCCACCATCGATGTGGCAGGTCTCCATGCATGTAAATAAAGCTTTTTATTTGCTTATCGAAATTGCTGTGTTTCTTCTGGCGAATGTTAGAGAAATAAGTGTTTTTCTTTTAACAGTGTGTTTCATGGCCTTGCAGATAATGCTAGTCAGTCTAATAGGTCTATATTTCCCTGGGTCAGTGGAAGCACTACCTTCATGCAAGGGAATAATGATGGCTGTTTTCCATTCAGCTGGTATGAAACCAGTGCTTATACTATGATTGAAAAGAGTACCCAATGGTGTTGCTAATTCATGCTAGAGCCCATGTAGGATGCAGCTTGGGATGTTATCATGTCCCATAGATGCTATGTTTTTAGCCTTAGAGAGGGCATTTATTATCTGTTCTTTAGAGATACAGGGGGACAGGTGCTAGGGATGTCATGGGGTACATGTGGCAGGGACAGTGGGGAGAAGTTTTCATAGAACCTGCCAGCCAACAGATTAGCTATGTCCACAGGCTCAGTATATATGGTAAAATTAACTACCAGTTCTGCACAAATATGAGCCTTTCCTTTTAGGTTATGGATGTAATTATAGAATGCCTTGTGGTCATCCTTTATTGAGGAAGCTAATTTGGACTAGTAGTTTGCTTTGGTGGACTTCGCAAGAAGTCTAATTTGCTTGTTTAAGCTGAGGATGGTAGGTTTCCTGTTTAGGAGGGGTTGCTCCCTCTTACTCTTAGACAGCAATTACTTCCTCTTATTGTAAAGCCTGTTCATGGCAGTTGTCCACCAGGCAGGTTTGCTCTTCCTTGCAGAGCTTGTTTTGGTCCTATCAGGTACAGCCAAGTCAATG
Source organism: Protopterus annectens (assembly GCF_019279795.1). Classification (NCBI taxonomy): domain Eukaryota; kingdom Metazoa; phylum Chordata; order Ceratodontiformes; family Protopteridae; genus Protopterus; species Protopterus annectens. The sequence continues at coordinate 1,469,052,572 of NC_056735.1, forward strand.
CAGTTATACAGGTGTTTGTATAAAGCTTTGGTGTAGAGCTCGACATAGTTGCCAGTTCCATCTGAGGGATGCCAGTTCCATCTGAGTTCAATCTGATTCTGTCATGGACATGGATGGTTGTTTCTGCAAGAATCATGGCCATGCATTATATCTGCTGTTGCATGTTATATTGTGATGTATCGGCTATGCTTCTAAACACCATCAGGCCAATACCCTTGTCACAGCCTATCAACCTCAGAACCTACGGTGATGTCCATAAAAAAACTAACTTCACAAGTCTTACAAAAGCATCGACTAGAAAGTAGAGGAATTAGTATGCTAGCAACTGTCTAAATGGTCAGGTACAATATAACTGACAGGTACAGTTATTAGGCCAACAGCACAAATGGAGATATAAAATACATATTAATGTAGGTAGTCACCTTGTGCATCAGACACATAGCTTTAGTATCTCTGAAGCCAAAAGATAGACAGCAGGGATGTGGCACAGTCATTACTTGCACAGAGTGCTTTGTGGGGGTGCAGGAGGCATAGGCTGACACAAAAGGTAAGTGAGTATGTGTGTGAGTATGCAAGGGCAGCAGCCAACATGAAACATGAAAATGTAGTGTGTGTATCAGTAGGTGCCCTCAATGTGACATTGGTGAGTGTGTGTGTCTGCATGAATACAGCCAAGCTCATTGCTAGCCATACATGCCTGTATGGTAGAGTTGACAATTCATCGTCTTTGCTCCGACCATGATAACTGGCTCTGCCAGGAGTGGTACTGACACCTACATGCCCAAGGTCAGATGGTGTGCCACTACCTGAGGGTAACTGATGTCTGCTAGACATGCTGCTTTCATTGGAACTCCCAGGACCATGACTCCATGGCCTGCTATGCCTGGGTGTGGAAAGCACACTCTCTGATGGAGCAGTGGACATACTGCCACTATGGGAGGTTGATTGGGCACAGCCACATTGGCTCTCAGCAGATGTAGTTGCTGACCTACACCCACAATGTCAAAGTTCCCCTCTCAGTAGATGTTCCATCACAGACAATGTGTGTTCCATGACAGATGCTCTGCGCTCCATCACAGACACATCCCATTTATACTCAACAACACAGTGGAGGCAGTCAGAGATGTCAAACTGTGCCGCATCTAGACCCCTGAGCATTCTTCTAAAGTAACATTATGAACATGCCTGTGCCTCTATTATGGCCATAAGCATACATTGAGTGACATGTGGAGAGACACCTGCACCATGTGGTGGAGGGACAGCAGCCCTCCAGCAAGCACCCCTATCAATCCACCTGTGTGGCACCTTGCCAACAGTTTGGCTATGGACAGTGTCAACAGGCACTGAAGCTGTGGTAGCCACACTTCCCCGGTCTATGTCCTCGCCCTCTAACTGTCTAATATCTGTGGCCTCAGTAGCCTGGGTATGTGTATGCATACTGGCTGTGTCTGGGGATCCTGAAGTGGGGTGCTGGATGTCATCTTCTATGTCAGATGCAGTCTCTGCAACCCCTGACTATGCTTTACTTCTACCACCATCATCACTGGTTTGGTTCTTAGAATACTCCCTGCTATTTTATGAATATAATACTCTGTATGATTTTGGTTGTTCTTCTTAAGAGTCCGTATCCAAAATCCCAATCTCTCCTTATTTCTTGAGCTTCCTCCCTGAGTCATCATCATAGCTTTCCACCTAGAAATATAGTTTTCTAACTGTGCTATGTATAAAAGCCTTAACTGTGTTGCTCTATAATACCCCCTTAAATTAGGTAATCCTACTCCACCTTATTCTGTTGGTAGAATTAGCTTATCCCACTTGACTCTTGCTGTCTTCCCTTTCCAGATAAAATCCTTCAACTCTTTTTTAATTGCTATCCACAATTTCTCCTCCAGTTGATAAAAGTATGGCTGACCTGTGTATAAGACTAAAGGGACTAAAAAATTTCAAAGGCTTGCATATTAGTATCCATATCCATATAACAAAACTTCCAGTTCCTCAATTTTTGTATTATCTTCTGTTTAGTCTCTTCCTGCATATCCTTAGCTGTCACCACAGAGTCATTTCTAATCCATACTCCTAATACTTCATTTTATCATGTCCCCATAAATATGAATATTGTTGGACCAATTCTTGTGTGGGTACATAATTTACCGCTACTGCCTTTGTTTTAGCTTCATTCATTTTGTATCCTGAGAAGATTTGAAACTGTCTTAAAATGTTCCACAACACTGTAATGCACTTTCTGGTTTTGTCATGTATAAAGTAATATCATCTCCAAATAGACCCGGCTTTTCCTGACTACCATACCAATTATATCCTTGAATTTCTGAGTCCCTTATTTTCTTTGCCAGTGGTTCTAAATATAATGCAAACAACAAAGGGGAAAGTGGACAACTCTGCCTGGTCCTCTACTCAAGTAGCAATTATCGGAGAGGATCCCACCCACTTTAATTCGCACCTCATATATTCTTCTAATCAACCTCATAATTGTATCAGGGAAAGCAAATGCTTCCATTGCACTGCTCATGAAGTCCCAGTCTACTCTGTCAAATGCTTTCTCTGCATCAAGACCCACCAATAAAAGTGGTACTTTCTTACATTCTGCTTCCTTCTGGATCATCAATGTTCTGTTGATATTGTCAAATGTTTGCTTCCCCTCCACAAAATCATACTGATCCATATGTATCAATTTTGGTATCATTTTTGCCATTCTTTTAGCCATTATAGACATAAACACATTATAATCATGGTTTAGTATTGAAATGGGCCTGTATGAAGCTGAATCCGATGGATCTTCACCCTCTTTGGGTATTACCATTACCACTGCCTTTTTCCAGGATGCTGGAACTTCTCCTCCTTTTAAAATACTGTTAAACAAAACCTTCCAGATCTTTATCAGTTTTTCCCTCCTAACTTCCAAACTTCCACAGGAATACCATCTATTCCTGGGGACTTTCCTGTACATTGGTTATACGTAGCCATTTTTATCTCATCCCTTCCTATCCTAACTGTTAGTAATTGAACCTCATCTACCTCTAACTTTGTTATATTTAATTCTTCCATAAACATTTCCATTTGTATCTTTTCTTGATTTCCATATTTCTCTGCTTTATACAAATTTTCATAACATTTCTGAAATATTTCTAATACTTCTACAAGGGTCTCTTGTTATCTTCCTTGTTATAGGCTCCCTAAGGTTGGTGACTGCCCCTTCCACTTTTTGTTGCCTGAGTTGTGCTAAAAGTTTTTATACTCTAGAATTATTATCAAAAAACAGTCTCATCTGAATATCTATTTAAAGCTTCTTCCATTTGTTCCAGTCTTTTGTTGTTTGTGTTAATATACTCTATCAGTATTTTGTTTATTTTAACCAGGTCTGTATGTAGTTGTCATATCATGCTGTAGGTTATTGGAAGTCGTGTCTGAAGGTTGCATTACTTTTTGCTGAGCAGCTGCAGAACTCTCCCTACTCAGTGTTTCTTCCTCACTTTTTGTAGCTGAGTTTTTTCCAGGTCTTCTGTATTTCTTTATTCTTGGCATCCAGGCAGTATACTTACTAGCCATTTACTAAAGATCACCCATAAACACAAGTCTGCTGGCCTTCTCTGCTAAGTTTCTGTTTTCACACTGGGAGTGCTAAAAACAAGCTGTTACTCAGTGTGCAGCCATCTTGGAACTCCAAGAGCAACATATTCTTGATTGTGCCTTAACAGATACTGAACTATGTTACCCACCCAACATAATAATCCATTCTAGTTTGTGCCATAGCAGGACATCATCACCCCCCCCAAAAAAAAAACAAAAAACAAAAAAAACAACTAAACTAAATAATAGGGTAAGGAACAATGTTGTTAATCAAACAATGGGGAAATGTTAAAAGTCCTATCAAAGGATCTTTCCATGGAACATGTGCATCTGGGATGTTTCACAGACCAGCAGGGGTCATGCTTGGTGTGTTACAGGCATAACCTTTCAGGTTCTTCAAACCTTTACTGCATGGTATGCTACAACATGGAAAATTTAAACATTAGTTCTGAGTATATTTTTCAGAAGAATCCTACAATTGGAACACGTATTGCATTATCCTAAATTAATGTGTGCCTTAACACTGGAGTCATGTACACATGACACCAAGAAATGGGGAACAGGATAGGGTCTACATTAACCATGAGGTGTACAACTCAATCTGCCAAGTCATGTTTAATGGCATGTGTATTAAATGCCACGTGTGCTGGTAAACCTGCCAGTTAACATGAATGCCATATGTGCCCCATCTCCCAGCTGCTCCAGATGTGTCCTATGGGGGATATCTCACAGGTTCATGTAAGGGTGGATGCCTTTGCTCCCCACATCCAAAATAACAGTCAGTGCTTTTTATGCTAGCCAGTCTAGCTTTACTTATTTGCCAGCTGCATAACATATTCCCAGTTAATATTCCTCAACATTGTAAAGGCAATAATATAGAATTGTTTTCACACAAGCTCTTTACCACAGTACTGGTTAGATAATTGCTGACTGAACAAGGAACACAGGAACACAGTATTTTAGGACAGTGTTGAAAATTTGAAAATAAGAATCATAATAGCCTATGTAAGGAGTAAGTGCAATATCTTCCAAGTTAAAAATTTCACTAGGTGTACATCTGATACGCATTATTTCAATATAAATGTGCATTCCCTGTTTAAGTTGCTTGTACGCTGAGTGATTGCTACTGCTTGCTACAGAGGTGTGTGAAGCCTGCCAACCTAGCTAGATAGAATTTTGGAGATAATTCTGTCATCTGGAAATATTAATGTAAACCACAGGCTTGTTGTCTTAAATGGTAAAAATAGTGTTACATCTGGAACTGAAAAAAAATGTAACAATGCACTCTGCTGTAAGGAAGCTAAGTCAAGCATTTTATGACTGTCGTTGATCTTTAAAGTTGGCTCTGGCCGGTGTAGATGAAGGAATTCTTGCTATTGTTTTAAGGCCAAAGTAATGGCCAGAATTTGCATGCATAAATGTCCTTAATGGCTTTGCTTCCTGACCTCGTGTGAGCTTACTAAAGAATGTAGCCTGTTATCCTGGGAACCCCAGAAAAGTGGGAAGACTGATGTAATGTGAACCAGGAATGTGATTTTAAAAACAGAGAGAATCAGAGAGCATTAAGCATTTTTGTCTTGACAATCCAACTCAGCACTGTCTTGCTCTATATTTAAGTTCATCTTAGACTTGTGTTTTCTCTTAGAAATAGCTAGAAACTAGAAAGATTAAACTAAGTGTTTTTCTGTGATGTCAGAACTGTACTACTGAATTATTTTAAGTATTTCTCTGTGATCTCTGAACTTTTGACTAGCACTGTGTAGTAAAAAGTATTGTCTTGTGTTTTTAATTATTTATTATTAAATATTTTAAACCCGTTTAACTGTGGCTGTTTCATGTAGAGATAATTTAAGCTCTATAGTACATTGCATGTATATAGTGATCCTGTACAAAGTCACTCTAATAAGCCTTGACTGTTTAGCCATACTTACTAATTAGATGATAATATTGCACAGTAATAATTGGACAACCTTTTAAGGGCCTCTGAGTAGCTGATAAATATTAGCTGGGTGGTGGCAGTGATTTCTACCATATAGTCTGGGTAAAAGGGGCACAGCTGGAGAACCTGAGCCATCCTTCCCCAGGAGTGTCTGTGTGGTTGTATAAACTCTTCTCAAAGTGTGTGTGTGTGTGTGTGTGTGTGTGTGTGTGTGTGTGTGTGTGTGTGTGTGTGTGTGTGTGTGAGCTAGTTGGGTAGGGACATGAAGCACTGGTTGGACAGAGAGGGTGCTGGAGGTTTTAGCTTGACAACTAGGCTGAGATCTGGACCCTAAAGCTGTGCCAGTGGGGAGTCTTATTGGGGACCTGGAGAGCAAGGGAGTGAGCAGCCCCAAACTGACTGTAATCTCTATGTGCTCTTAAGGGAAATTGCACTTTACTCTGTGTATTTGTCATCCTTTCCTCCTGTATTAGACGCCCCTCACTGGTGTTAGTGCTGAGGATTGAGGCTCCTTGATTGCTGGGCCAGGGCATGGGTGTCACAAGGTATATGTGAGAATGACATCTGTAAGGCACCCATGCATTGCTCTGAATCTACATTGCATGTTGATTTGGACTGCACACATATGTAGGCATATTCTCTGTGTACTAACAAATTGATTTCTTTTTCTGCACATTATCACTTTTTTCTTACATTTTGAGCCTGTATGAATCTTACAATGAATATAAATGTAGCCACACCTTATGTTGCTTCTCCTGTGGTGCAAGGAGTTAAGTGACACTTTTACGTTCACATGGTCCTGGGTTCGAATACAAGTATTGCAGCCTTGTTTTTTTGTAATGTGTCCTTGTAATAGCTAGCAATGCAATGAAATCTACACATTTATTTCTTCATTCTTGTTGTGGGAACAACTGTGAGCATAGGCCTGCCATAGCAAAGGTCCAGGGTTTTAATATCACAAAATATTGTCCTTTTTAATGGTGTCCTACTTCAAATGATAAATTATAGTAGTTGACCTAGCAATTCCTATATCATAATTATTGTCCTGATGGATGAGAGAGTCATATTATGTCAGTTGTGCAGTTTTTATATTAATATCTGTATAATTTGTCGCCTCACAGTAAGATGCTGTCCGGTTCGATTCTCAGCTAGAGCATCTTCTGCATGGAGGTATGCGTGAATGGGCGTACCTTCGTTAAAGGTTGTGTGTCAGGGGTGGTAACTCAACACATAAAAATCAACTACCAATCATTAGCGGACCGGAGTTCCGCTGTGGCGACCCCTAACTGGGAAAAGCCGAAAGACGCAATCACAATCTGTATAATTTCACATATTATGTCTATTTAGCTTCTCACAAACATGGTGGCTGTGTCTGCATGATGCTAAGTGGTGCTCACCTTTTTCAAATATATCACCAAAAGCACACAACCAATACAATTCCATGGTTACTTCCTTACAGTACCACTGTATTTGGATACACTGCAATGTCACACCATGATAAGAAAAGTTTGCATATGTTGGAGTAGAACCATAGGAGTAATTATCCAGTCAATGTATTTTAGTAGTTCTTGTTACGTCCATGGTATGTGCATAGCACGGCTCCACTTACCGGTTCTGAGCAATGCACAGCGTTGTGCAGTGATATTAATTGAGAGTATCCAGTTTCTATTTTAGATGTCTGGGTCATGTCTGATACATGGGTGGTCCCTTTGTGCAAACATGGTAAGCACCATGACACATTCCGCAAACATGGGGAAAAACAAAAACTAAAAATGAAAAAAGTAATATTAAAAAAAAAAAAGAAAAAGAGAAATGGGAAAAGCCGGAATACACAAATATAACTACTTCTGTCAGGTTTGAGTTCCTTATGCAACTTGTGGTTATCAGATACATTTTCATTTAGGACTTCATACTCTTCAGAAATTGCATGATGGGGGCAGACCTTTGGTGCTGCCATGTACACGGATTAATTATCCATGTTGTTCTATGAGGTTTTCTGGACAACATGACTGGGACATAAACCTCATTTAGGAGTGCTGCACATCATGAATATGCACTGCGCTCTGCTGAAAAGACTTTGTGGCTGTGTACATGGATACACTCCATGTAGGGTCTGCACAGAGCCTAAATGGAGTTTATTGAATCCTGGGACTATTTAAACATTACATCTAAATAGATCTACATTGGCATAAATGAGGTTGGATGTCAGTATAGCAGGAACAGAAAAATAGAAAATGAGGTGAAAGAGTATAAGTCAAAATAATCAAGAAAATCATAAGTAGAAAAAGTTCTGATAGTGCAGAGGTTTGGACAACAATAGATAGGCAAATAAATGAGGTGGGTAAGGAGGGGGCATTAGTAGGATTAAGGATACATGTTAGTTGGAGGAGCAATAGTTGGGGTGGCAGAGAAAGACATGGGAAAAGAAAAATGAGAGAGTCAGGATGATTGATAGAGAGCTGAGAATGGAAGATAAAACAGAAAGAAACATAGGTTTTGCCAGGATGGGATTATGAGCATAGCCATAAGGAAGTTAGGTGTTAAGTTGTGTTTGAAATGTGTGGTAAAATTGTCTTGTTTTAGGGTGGGTGAGATGGAGTTCCAGTGAGTTGCTTGCACTATTATGGAACTTGGCCCTCTTCAGGAGCTATATGTTCTGTGAGCAGAGATTCATAGGAAAGGAGTAGTGGTTGAAAATGTTTTGTAGTGATGGGCAGGTGTCACGTTTTCTATATTATTTTGTGTGCAATTTGCAACTGGGAGTAGGTAAGGTAATTAGGTAGTTTGAGCCAGTATAGGTATTTTAGTGCTAGGCAGTGGTGTATAAGGTTTGGTAAGTTAGAAGCAAACGTATCTAATTTGTTGTAGCAAACCTCTAGTTTATTTTTTAAGGTGGAGTGAGGATTAGTCAGGATGGGTGCTGCACAGAAAAATGAAGGGAGAAGGTAACCTGTTGCTAAATAATTCCAAGAGCAGCCACTGAGAAAGGGTTTGTTTCTGTTGAGGAAACCTAACTTTTTGTGAATATTCTTGATGGCTTGATTGATGTGTTGATCATATTTTAGGTTATTGTCAATTATGACACTAAGAAGCTTTGTGTTGGAAACTATTTCAATTGCGCTAATATTTGATGATGCAATGTTGAGGGACTATTTCTGTACTGAGAAAATTAGCTAAAAACAGCATTAACTTTTTTTGACATTTTAAAGTAGTTGGTAGTCATCTAGTAAGGCCTCAGTTGAGGAAAATGAGTCCTGGGTCAGCTTGCGGAATAGCGGTAGACTTGGCACAAAGCATATGATAGTTGCACTCTCTGTGTATTGTACTATGCATGGGAATTGGGGGTAGGGTAGAGGAGCACAATGAGCCCAAGGTTAGTATGGGTAAACAGAGCAGGTTCCAGCCTTTTGGGGCCAGTGCATCATCAAAAACAATCAGTGGAATTGGCACTGCCAGATTTTGCACAAAAGTAACTAAGGGCCCTTACTTGTATAAATGCAAAAATGTAAATGTTATGCTATATGGTATTAAAAGGGGTAGAATAAAAATAATGATAGAAAGACACAGTAGTAATAGAGTAAGTAGTTATCAATGAATCTTCAGGCCATGGAAAACAAAAAAGCAAACCAACATAGAACTGTATGTACAGGCAAAGAGAGAGAGAGAAAGAGAAACAAATACAGTAGCTGGAGACAGCAGTTAAGAAAGTGCAAGCTGCCAGCTAGAGTTGGATGTAGCATCTTTAAATTATAGAGGGAAAGGGAGGAAAAATTAATGTACAGAGGGGAAGTGGATGCTATTTTTGCTTCTACTTCTGAAAAAAACAGCAAAAAAGCAGACCACTAACCACTGACCAAGCAGAGCAGAAACATAAACTTGGTACCATTTTGAACAGAGAATGACTGACATGATAACAGAATGAACAAGTAAATTCCCCTTACACCAAGTTAAATGTCAAGTCTGTAAGTTTTTGCAGGGCTGGCTGCTGTATTTACTTTGCTGTAGTCTTTAGTGGAGGGCAATTCATGACTATAAGAACTTAAATGTCAAGTATGTAAGTTTTTTGCAGGGCTGGTTGTATTTACATTACTATAGTCCAGTGATGGTGAACATTTTGGGCTTGGCATGTCAAAAATTTGGAAAATGCCTATCTTGACTCTGCTGGTGTGTCACGCATCACCCCCCCCCCCCGCTGAACAAAACAGAAATAATTCTTTACATATTCATTTATTTAAAAAAATACAGTCCAATCGTGTGCTGCTATGTAAAAGTAAAAGAAAAATCAGTGACTTACAATAGAGAAAACAATATGTGCACTGATAATTGGGCTTAAAATTGTGCACCAAAAAATTACCTTACTTTTAATAGTAATTTTGAATTGAACTGAAAAAAAAATGGAACATCAATTAATGACTTTTTTGTTGCTGAGTTTCAATAAATTAGTGCAGGGTCACATTTTTTGCATTTTTGTTCATTCATTTTCTTTGGTAATGTGTTGGTGAACACTGGTATGTCACTTAAAATGTCGTGATGTGTCATTTTTGACACGCGTGTCATAGGTTCACCATCACTGCTATAGTTTTTGGGGGTGCAGTCCACTGCTATACTGAGTTATAAGTCAAGTCTGTATGTTTTTGCAGAGCTGACTGTTGCATTTACTTTGTCTTCCTCTGTTGCGTTGTTGTTGTGTTTTGGATTTATTTGGTTGATTATACTGGTGGTTGTTTATTTGGTACTTTGCTATAGTGTTTGTTTTGTGTGTATGTGTGTGTGCGTTCATAGGTTAGTACTAGGCTAACTGCCCTTGAGAGCCATTGTAAGCCTAGCCAATTATCCCCTGTGAGACTCAAACCCTGTACCTTGTGTTTGTAAGGCAAACACCTTAACCATTAGGCCACCCCTGAGGGGGCAGTCCACAAATGTCTAGCTAGTGCAAGTGGCTGAGGGTGGACAGCTGGGAGTTGACTCTCTAATAAGTTGAAATATTAAGCTGTTGTTGCCCCTGTATTGTGCAAACAATGGCTTTCAGTTTGAAAATCCACTTTAGTTCTTTATGTTTACATTTTATATAGTTATTTTCAGTCTGTAAATCCACATTTCTGTATGTTTTTCTGTGACTTTGCTAACACCCCATTTCTTAGCTTTAAGTTTACATTTTGCTTAGGTTTATTTCATTTTGACTCATTCAAATTTGTGCTTAGAATTCAGTTTTTAGTAAAATGAGTGTAAACCATAAAGTTATATATATAAATAAAAAAAAAACACTGTTACAACTGCTAAAGCTGCCAATGGAAACAAAACAAACTGCAAAAAAAAACTTTGATACAAAATTGATTCAGAATAACCGTAAATAAACTATTGATGTCCATCGTTACCAATAGTAAATCTCTCATGTCTTTCAGATCCTTAACATTATTTCTTAGGTCAGTTAGGAAACTACCTGTATCCTTGAGCACCATGGTGGCTTGTGGTAGGACTTTTTTCAACTCACTTTCAATGTACATCGAAAAAGGTTCCATTATCCACCCTCTTCCCGCCACTGTGGGCCGTAGCGGGGGATTGTTTAAAACTAAGAAGCTTATCCAATAGGAAAGTTACTACAGTTACAGGATTTACATATGATCTGAAGAAGGCTATATCAGCCGAAAGCGCTTATCGGACCGATTTTTATTCATGCATTTTATAGTTTTATTCAATAAATTTGTGGTTTTAACAGTTGCATCGTGGTACCGTGGCGGTCTTCCGAAGGTTTTTTGCAGTAAACCATAAAGTTAACAAAAATTATAAGCCTGTCATGTCTATGTGGCCTTCTCTAAAGAGAAAAAAACAGTCATGGCAATTTTTACTGCACCATTTGGGTTTTTGTCAGCAAACCTTTGTAGTGTAGCATAGTATGTGCACCATTAAGAAGGGAGACTGGTGCCCCCAACCCCCTCCCTGTCTTTAGAAGCTGTACAGGAACAGGGGTTAAGAGAGTACCACCTTCCATAATAACAGAATAAATATTAGTAACTACAGAATGAAACTTTTCTAGTATCCGAGCACCATATCCCCACATGTAAGTGGTAGTGAAACATGCACACTGAATGTTCCATGGTGCAGTTTTGCATAGACCATGACTCTGCAAACAAAGTTGGGGGGTAGGTATAGTAAAACATTGCCACAAAGTTTGGAATGAAACAGATTCCTGGCTGTCAGAGGACAAGTTAAGTGCCTCTACCTGAAAGGTATTCTGATAAGGTTTTGTATTATGTGTGACACTCACTTTCTTCTCTATATCCTCAGTTGTCCCTATTCTAATGTTTTGACACATATCTCCTAGTCACTATGTACACCTATATACATCTTATCTAAAGAAATATTCTATCTAAACAGATAATTGTTGCACTCATACTATTCTGAGGCACAAGCCCAGTGGATGACTGCTTTCTAAGACAGGGTTTATGGTAAAATGTCATCAATACACAACCCATTACATGCTATTGTGTGTATGAAATGGTTTTATTTTATGTTTTGCAGTTATTTTTAGGGGAGGTGCCTTATGGTAAGGTATATATTAAACATATACCTGTATTGAACATATTTTATTTTTCTGGCCTATTTGTTTTAAGCTATTTTCTAGCCTATGTAGTTGTAGACCTTAACCATAATCTGCTTTACTTTCTGTTTTATAACCCACTATTTTTTGTCATTTTCTCAGTATGACATAATCACTTTTAAGCTTTAGGAAAATGCTGGCTTGAACTTGTGTTGTCAACTAGTTTGCCTTGCAACTTGCTACTACTAAGAGCCTTACCAGCATCATCTGCAAGGCCTGATGCCTGCCCCTGAACTCCTGTGTTAGTTATGATGCATGTTTTTATGGTTTTATGGTTTGTTTCTGCTGTGTGTGAAAAACAATTTGTCTATATTCTCCCTTTGCTTGCTTAGTAGCACTACAGTGTCTGTAATTCAGCAGGTACTGCTTGTGCTTTTGTTGCTCAGATACTAAAAGTCTGTGGATTCTGTTATCGATGTGGATGACTGGATGCCTGATTCAATGTTTTTACTTAACTGCAGCAATGGGGAGGGGGTTGCTGAACGTTTGAAGTGTTGGTTTTCAGCTGAGTCACTGAACTGCGTCTCCAGCTGCCTGAGGTGATGACAGATTATAGGGCTGTTAAAGATTCTCTTATACTTTACTGGAAGAGCAGCAGGAAATGTTGCCTATCCTAGTCAAATGTCCTACATAGTCTGCAACAATACTGTTTTGGTCTCCCCTGGAAATGGAAATACACGTACACCTAATACAACTTAGTGAACAAAAAGGAAAAAAAAATAAGAGCAGGAAATTCCTTCTAAGGTAAGAATCAAACTGTATACCTTGTACCTGTAAGATAAACACCTTAATCGTTATGCCAGTTCACCAACTCTATATGTATCTTGTATATTTTCTGTAGTACCCAAGCTTAAAGGATAGACTCCTTCATATGGAATATGCTCTTCATGGAATATCTTGCAGCAACATTTTGTCTTTTGTGCAGCCACTCTTCCCAATGGAACTGCTTTCTGATATCTTGAAGTATGGTGCTGCAGTAGCATAGTCACCTCACAGTTAGACGCTGCCCATTCGATTCTCAGTTAGAGCGTCTTCTGTGTGGCAACATGCGTGAATGGGCGTTCCTTCATTGAAGGTTGTGCGTTAGGCCCGGCAAGTCAGCACATAAAAATCTACTGCTAATCATTAGCGGACCGGAGTTCCACTGTGGTGACCCCTAACCGGGAAAAGCCAAAAGACACAAACAAACTGATGTTCCTTCCATGTTTACTTAAAGGAAAGGACATACAGCATGTATACCTACCTGGGAATAAAGAAACTTACAATAAACTATGGATTTTATAGAATGTTTATGATATTTGCAAGAAGATATCAGACAACAGAGCTTACATGTTCTAAAGTACTAGTTTACTTCACCTACTATTACTTGTCAGATAAATCTTAATGATATGTTGTAGGATTGAAGCAGTCATTTATCTATCAATAGCAACAATTTTTGGATCCCCCTGACAAATATATGAATCATTTGCAATCAGCGCTCTAAACTTTCATCATAAATGACTAAAACTTTCCGAATGTGAACAGCATTCAGAAGTGGAAAAAAAAAAACATAAAAAAAAAGAAGACTTTTGCAGGAGGTGTGCACCCCTCCACTCACTGATGTGGGGGCTGTGTGCTTCACACACATACACACACACATCCTCTCAGGTTGTACCTTTACAGGGAAAGGGGACTCTCCAATTTGCCAACAATTATTTTTTCTGGTGAAAAGACAACTGGTTGCGCATTACTGGTAGCCCAAACAAGTATTGATGACTAGTTTCACAAATAAGTCTGGCACCTTATTATTGCTGTGGCTCCTTTCCATTTGAGATGTATATATGATCTATACAGTGACATAATTCTATCTCAATACTGATATTGTATGATATGTGCTGTACTCCACACTGTCATCCCTTATGGAAACTGAATGGAACTTGGACAACATGTCAAATTCCCACTCAATGAAAATGGTCCTCATCAAAACTGAGCCTCTCTAAGTTGTTAAACGCAAACATTTTTGCAGGACATTGCTCTATATGCACCCCCCCATGCAAGGGTTTCTGCACCACCCTCCGTACCTAACTAAAACATCAGCAACACCATGGTCATATGAGCGTTGCAGAAAGGATCAAAGTATGGTGTTCCTTTTGATGAGGGATTATATGATACCTTGGGAAAATGGTATATTTTTGATGAGTTGTCCCTATTGATGAGTGACTACATAGGTTCATAGGTTCATAGGTAGGTACTAGGCTATTGGCCCAAGGGCCTACATAAGCCTAGCCAGCAAGGTACCATAGCTTACACCACCCAAGAAAGTTATTTTCCAGTGCCACATGACAAAGTATCCCACAACAAACTGAACATAATGTAACTGGGTTTACTGTCACACTAAAAGTTCTATGTATAACAGGCAATATTTTAGTCACCTTTTAGCAGAGTCTAAGGAAAAGTTTCAGGTATCTCTACGTGAATGATTAGCTGCATATGCCATTTAAAACTGCCATTCCATCCTTAAGGCTTAATTACATCTTAAAAACTAAAGTTAACCAAGCCATTGTGCCCTCATCAAGATAGGATTTTTTTTTTTTTGGTGGTGACATCTTTCTAGTGCCAGAAAATGTCTCTATGATGGCTGAATGAATATGGCTTTAATTCTTATGCACTGCTGACATGTTATAGATAGGTACCTCATTTTCTGTCATGAACAGAGATGATATCAGTACTGATATTTTATATGTATGTTCTGCATTTTTCCCACGAACAGAGATACTATGATAAGAAATGTATAGATGATCAATGCTTGTAAATACTATAAGTACATTTACTTTAAGAACTAACATATCCCACAATGCATTGAGTCTGGTTTTCCGGTTGCTAATATTTTTGCATTGAGTTAAGAAATTGTTAACAGCATTCTTGCTGTACTGTCATTTTATGTAGCATTAAAGTTGCTATTTTACTTTAAATGTGGGTGAATCCTGACATTATTTAGGCTGCCTATGATGATGACTGGGTAATCAAAAGTGTGCATGTGACAACCATCCCTTAGAGAAGCCAGATATGCTGCAATACTGCAGATTGTCATACTGAAATGCATGTGGGATGGTTGTCACAATGCACACTTTTGGTTACCCAGGCAACATCATAAGAAGCAATGAGGGCATTAAGGAACACCTAGTGCACTGTGTAACCCTTGTTTCTATTTAGGTTTCTCGGTGTGATATGAGTATCTGATTTAAAGACTATCACAGTAGTACACTGCTACAAAGTCTAAGGCTAGGAGTTCCACATAGGTCCGCTGGAATATGCTGTTTGCAAATGCAGCAGCCCAAGGGTGCAGCTAATGTAAGTTAGCC
This sequence comes from Protopterus annectens, assembly GCF_019279795.1. Lineage (NCBI taxonomy): Eukaryota > Metazoa > Chordata > Ceratodontiformes > Protopteridae > Protopterus > Protopterus annectens. Next base: position 1,469,068,035 of record NC_056735.1, read on the forward strand.
ATGTGCTCTGCCTAGGTAGGCAGAATTGCTTTTTCAGAATTTCTGACAAATGGTTCTGAAGTTGACCTTGTACATTCTCCATAGATAGTTTATTAACTGATAGCAATACATATTTCATTCATATACACATTCATAAATATGTTCACCTGACATTCATTCCTACAATGTCTGCAAGTGCAAATACTTCACAATGGCCTAGACAATCAAACAGGTATTTCAGGTACTTTCATGTCTATAAAACACATTTCTTTCACTTTCATACTCATATATACTGACACTTTCTGCACTTCTACAATCATTCTCTGCTCTGTTATAAATGCTGTGCATTTTTAAAAGAACAGCCACAAACCAGGAGTGGTTACTTAGCACCATAGAATTTGGTCTTTGTCTGTCAGATTCCATATTCAAGTACATAGTTGGCTAGATAGTCATTCCTGAGTGACTACCAAACATGCAGTTGGAAGTAACGTTATGAAAACTGGCATGAAACAAGAGAGAAGCTATTTTGGTTACTGGTTAGTTCCTTTGTAAAACTGCTACCATTGCATTTGTTTGTCAGTAATCAGATTAAACAGGGAAATCTGGAAAAGCACCATGTCTTGCATAAAGTTAAGAGCACCTTAGAGGCTGCGTATTAACAACACCTTAGAGGCTGTGTATTAACAACACAACATGTCATCTGTTTTTCTGGAAAAAATATTACTGATGCAGCAAGCATCGAATCTTGCGCGTTTCATGGTCTTATGCCTTTTCTGGGCTGCTACTGGGTCTCTGTGCATATTGGTTCCTCTAAAAAATATGAGAAACAGCTTGGATTCAGCTTGCAGCAGTGACCCACCTTCACTTTTCATACAGACTATTTTAACTTAAATCATGGATTTTCCACTCATACTTTGATCAGAAAAATCTAACTGCTTGGAATTCGCATCACTCCTTAAATACCAGAGCAGTTATAAGGCACATTTGCATGATGGAAGTATTTGACTCTTTTATTTGGATTACAAAGCGATCAGACTTTTATTTTTAAAGATGGAGACTTGAGTCTGATTGGAGTAAAGTTTTGCAGGCCAGTATGAGCATACCAATGGGCTACATCTGGCCCAATGACTAGGAGTTTGAGAGCCCAGCTCTGGACTCAAGGACCATCAAAACATTTGCGTGTTCGTCCATTACCTTTGACAATGCTGAATCTATTTTCATTCTTTACTCACTTACTCTCAGGAGTATATAATCCTTAATAGTAGTCTCAGTGTTTCCGCTAACAGTACAGGTATCTTCTTAAAGAATTTGCAACACTAGATCTTATTCCTGCAATAATTCTTTGAGATCTCAGCTGCCACAATCAAACCTCAAAGCCTTCTGATATTTTGGACAGTAATAAAAATGTATCTTTAAGTGATTCCTTTAAAAGTAAGTTTTTGTTATGTAGAATATCATCTCTTTTCTACCTGATCTTGTCCATCTGAATCTGTAGTCTCAATGGCTTCTAGTTTATTCCCCTTTCCCCTTAAAGACTCATTACTGTTTTTACAGAGAGAAGCCATATACGTCTTCACTTCCTGCTCCGCTACCCATTTTATCCCTTCCCAGCTTTCAAGCAGCGACTTACTGTCCTTTCAACTGTCCCTAGTTTGGAGGAACATTCCTATTTTCAGGCTTGATTTACCCCTGCATATGATATATAAATGAACTCCACTCAGTTATCCCTCAAGCCACATGCATCCAATATGCCGACGACTCCACCCTCATCTGCTCTAATGTAGCTCTCCCTGACCTACAAGTAATGACCCAACAGTGCTTTAGTACAATTGAAAAATGGCTATCAGAGAGGAATCTCATCCTAAATCCTAAAAAAACTAAGCTATTACTATTCTTTCCCACCTCAGCTCCTTCTCCAGTGCAATACCCCCCACTAGCTAATAATAGCACCTTCTTCGTTCAATCTAATAATGGCACCATAATTAACCCTGACACTAACACTAAACTACTAGGGGTCATTATTGACAATAAACTTAAATTTAACTTACACATCAGTCAAACCATAAAGACTGTAAATAAGAAACTCGGATCACTGTATAGAATTAAGAACTTCCTCACCCCCATTGCCAAACTAACCATAGCACGCACTCCATCTTCTCTCCACACTACTGTATGCTTCCCCTGTTTTCTCTTTCCTCAACATAGGGACATCAACAAACTTTCCGTGACTTACAATCACATTGCTAGATTCATTACAGGTGCCCCTTATAGAACGCATCACTGCCTTAACCTAAAGAAACTTGACTGGTTAGAACTACCAAATATTCTCAAACTTAACCAACTCTCCAAGCATATAAAATCATCAAGGAACCTGAAAAAACTCCCTCACTAGACAATCTACTGACCCCCTACCTCAACCTAAGTAGTCTTCGCTCCTCTAACAGATTACTGGTCCAAACTATCAAATCCAACAATATGGGAGGATGCTCTCTATGCTAATTCTATAGGCAAGGTATGGAACTCCCTACCTAACAACCTAAGACTCTCCAATACGCTTTCTCAATTCAAGAAAAATCTTACCCAATTCTTTAAGGAACATTGGATATGCCCCTGCGTAAACCCAGGCTAGGTTCCTGTCATCTATAACTCATCCTACAGTACTTGAACAACTTGGAAATCTTCTCAATTTCTTACTCAAACTGACTATTAATCCTACTCTACTGTAATAAAGTACATAGTTTCTTTATCATCCCTCAGAACTCTAGATAAACAATGAACTGGAATCTTGCAATAGTACTTTAAAGTCCCTTGAACTGCACTAGTTCTCACTAGTTTTTTTCTCTTTAGAATTGTATATTAACTGTTATTCTGCTATCATAAGTTCTACATGAATGTAGATAATACGTTAACGAGCATATTTTTTATACCATATATGTAATGTGTAAACTTATATGTATTTTTTTGCAATATTGGAGCTTTTCTCCCCGGGCCTCCGCTGAAAATGGACATGTATCCAGTCGGACCATCCCGGTCAACAAATGTAAAATAAAATAAATAAATAATAAATAAATATACCTATTTTTAGAGCTATATCCTTATTTCCAGGCTTGATTTATCCCTCACACAATATTCTGCCCCCCCCCCCCCAAATCAGGCATGATATTTGAAGCTGTCTTGTACACAGAAACCACACTACATGTCCAACATAGTAGTGGCACTAATAATTTAAATAAAGTGTACACACATCTTACATCTCCCTTTATCAGAAGCAAAAATAAGTTACCTTGTATGGTACAATGTTGCAGTACATTTCATTAAATCTACATATTTTATAATATTTCTTGTACTTATATTTCCATTATTTTTGTCTTTCTTTGTTTTTAATTAGTAATCCACATTCCTACTGGAAAGCAGGAAGAGTTGTGTACTATTTGATATTCAGATTTTATGTTGATTAGATGTTAAGATTTTTGGCTGGATGTACTTGCTTTTCAAGGGTCTGCATTCCTGTTTTCAATATCTGGAAGTTGAGAGGTATAGCTCACTGAACTTTTGTGCCTATTAATAAATGCTGACACCTCTTCTCAATGCTTTCCATCTTTAATTAACTGGGAATAGCCAGTGTCTCTTTGTTAGAAAATGCATAAAACCCACCAAATTTCACTTTACAGGAGTACATGTGAGCTCACACTACCAACTATGCACACAAGATATAAATTTTATAAATCCTAGAGCTTGATCCGTATTTAAAAGTATAATGAGGGATTTCATGTACTACTGTAGGAATATCAGTCAATTCTATAACCTAGGTGTGGACTCCTACTTATTTCCAGTCTGGGAACTTGATCAACTATGGCACTATGTCCTGAAAATGCTTCTTTCATTATCTATCTAAGTTCTGACTGAGACGTATAAGGTTGGAAATATATATATATATATATATATATATATATATATATATATATATATATATAAACATTATCTTGTTTCTTCCCACAATCTCCTTTATCCATATATAACAACCATTCTTATCTATCAAGGTTTCCTCCTCCATAACAGTACACACTTTCGACATAAGAAGAATTAGCTGAATTATTCAGTCCTCTCTGTCCGGTATCTGGGAAGGCAGATACCACACCCCTCTACCATTGGGTTCAGTCTCATCAAGGTGTGTTTCCTGTAATACCACAATCAAATGGCAGGACTATCTTAAATAATTCATTATATCTTTTCTAATTGGATTATTCACCCCATTAACACCCCTATGTAAGTACTCTCACCTAATACTCATCATGTAAATCATCTTCCCCAGCCTTCCTACTACAGCCTCAAGAGTTCATAGGTAGACTGATATCTAGTTACTAGATATGCAGTCCAGGAGACCATTAATGAGCCTAGAGTAAATTCCCAACTTCCCATAAGCAATGTCGGATTTAGTGACTTGTTCAAGGTCACACAGTAGGAAAATGAAGGCTATGGGAATCAAACCAGCAAGCACAGAAAGTACAAACTAACAGCTCACTGCCTTAAACCTTTTTGTTAATTGCCAGATGTAGTGAGGCATTGTCTCTATTCTGTTTCTTGGCAGGATAGGTTATTTACTAAATTTCACAATTTTGTACTTTTTAGCATTTAATTTGAGTTGATTTTTAGTACATCAGGTATTTACAAGTGTAAGATCTTGATGAAGGGCTTAGGCATCAGAAGGGGACTTGACAATGACTCCCAGTTTACAGTCATCTAAAACCCTGATGCCAAAAAAACAAAAACAAACAACAACAAAAAAAAAAAAAAAAAAAGATTCCAGCACTGAGACCCCACTGGTCAACCTTCATACTCTGTGGTGAGGCTGGGTGCACACCATGTGGGTTCCATCCTTTAGCCAGTTTGTTATCAATCTTACCACATAGAATTTGTTTCTAATACATTAAGCTTATTAAATATGCATGCATGGGGAATGTGTCAAACACCTTGGCCAGGTCAAGGGACACAGTGTGGCTAACTTAACTGCTGTCAACAGCCTGTACTAGCCTCTCAAAGAAGTTAACTAGATACATTAGAGAGGATCTACCACTTGACAAAGCCAACCTGCTGTGGGTCTAGCCTGATAAGATTTTTGATATCTATTTTATCAGGCAAGTTATGATATGTTCCATGGCTTTGCAAATACATCACATCAGGCTGATGGGCCTGTAATTCCCATGGAAAGTGGTGGGGCCACTCTTGTGCAGTGGTAACAGTACTAGTATGAGACAAACTTCACAGACAAAGTTAGTGGCAAAACTATTTTAAACAGTTTAAGGAGTGGCTTTTCCAGGGTTTGTTTATTACTGTTTATTAAACAGCCAGTTTTGTACCTTTATTTAAGAGGGCATATAACTCTTTTGTGAAGCTACATGTTGTGGTAATATATGGTGTGATGTTGCTACAAGTGAATATTGAAACTATTGTTATAGAATTTGATAAAATTAATATGGTTGAAATCCAATGATTCGGATATATTGGTTTCAGGAACTTTATATATTATGAACGTTTTGGTCACTGTCTGACTTAACTACGGAATGGCATACCAAAGGAACACTACATGATTTGAAAGGACCAGGTAAAGAATGTTATGTCCTCTTTTGGGTTTGATAATCTGGTCCAGAGAGTTTTTGTTTATTAAATCTAACAACTTTTGGGTATAGCCCATACTGGAGTACAGTTACTCCAGTTTATTGAGAGATAGCTAAAGTCTCCCAAAATAATGGAGTTCTTATTTATAGGGAGCTCATCAAGTACATTTACAAATCTTATATGAATTTCAGGAGACATCAAGGGTGTCCTCTAATAGGCTATAAACTGAAAGCTGGTCATGTTTAGTGTGATTTGGAGTTCAGAGTTACATTTGTCAGTCTTTGGGAATCTGTCTAAAGGTGATATGGCCCCTAACAAATTTGAAGATGCCATCACAGCTGCCACTGGTACTGAAGGCATGTTTCGGTGCAAAATCTATTATGGAGGTAGTGCTATCTGAACACCATATACCAAATTTCAGTAATGACAAAGATATGGATGCAATCCAAATGCAGGATTGACTCAAAACTGGACAGTTTGTTGTTGAGACTTCCGTCACTGAGAAGAGCCATTTTAATGTGAACCTGTTTCGGATTTGATATGTTAATTACAGTGTGCTGTCCATTAGCTGAACTCTGCCTAAGAAGAGCACTATAGAAGCAACAAAGGCTTTAGCCAGTATGCAGAATTATAAGTTACACATATATAGAGGTTTTATACTTAATGTAAATGACAGACTGTTGGCACTTTTATTTCAGCCACCAAATAACAAGAAAAGCTTAACTGTCAGCTCAGTAACTGGCACTTAAAACATTTCCAGGTCACCCTATCCTCTCACCCCCAACTCAGAATGCTGCGCCTCCAACGGCCCATCACCAGATCTCCCACAGCCTGCATAAAGTGGTGAACAAAGCAAGAGAACTCCTTACCCTGCTCCTGAACCCCCCTCAAAATGAAGACATCTGCCAAGAACAAAGTGGAAGAGGACAGTGGAGATGGTAATTCATATGATTCTGCCAAAACAGATCTTTACACTTAGCACATAGTTTTTGTAACTGTTGCTTGGAGCTTCATATCTGTTCCCAAGAGGACAGAGTTCAAAGCTTTGCATCCTTGTTATTTTTATGAAAGAATATCCTAAATAATGGTGGTCTCAAAGGAAGACCTAGACATAGATTACTTCTAGTTTGTATTTTGTTACAGCATAATTAGGGTAGAAAACTATAAGGATACTTGGTTACTATTAGCTTCTTTGGCCATTTTAGCATTAAGGAAAGGCTGGACCTCATAGGCATTCTGTCTTTGTGAATGATCTGATGAAGAGAATTGATACACAATGTCTGCTGCTCAGAAATCCTTCTAGCTGAAGTAATAGCTACTAAGAAAAGAGTTTTCCAAACTCGCGTCCACACACATATATATATACACACACACACACACACACACACACACACACACACACACACACACACACACACACACACACACACACACACACACACACACACACACACACACACACACACACACACACACACACACACGCACACACACACATATGTGTGTGTGTGTGTCTGTGTCTGTGTAATATATATTAAACCGCAGAAGAAACAGGCTCAGAGACAGGAAGGATTAGCTTATTTTGGACAAAGAACCGTACAGGTCCCAAGAAATAACATAGACTTGATGGAATGGGTTGAAGCAGAAATGTGCCCCTCAAAAAAGTTTTGCAGTCCTTGAGCAAAGCTAAAGAAATGGAATAAGTAGCTTATTGAAAATTTAATATGGCTGCTAAAGTGGGCCTTAACAGCAGAAGAACCAAGGCCTGAATCAAAATTCTGTGTCAAATACTTCAAGAAAGTAGCAACAGGAACCATGAAAGGATCTATCCCTCTGTAAGAGGCCCATAAGGAAAAAGAAATCCATTTGCTATGATTAGTCTTATTTGTTCATGATCTTTAGACAGAGGTAAGCATCTGGACCACCCTTTCAAGGCACGAAGGCTCTCTGGCCATCAAGGGGAATTAACTAAGCAGTTATCCTTAGGTGATAATGATTTCGGTGGGTTTTGCTTGACAGGTGAGAGTGCAGATTCTTGGAAGACTTCAGATGAACAGATATATACAAGCGATGAGGCCACAGCAGGGGGAACCACACTTCCTGGGGCCAAAAAAAGGGGCTATTACTGTATAATTTTGTCCACGCAATACTTGGCATTCTCCAGAAATGTCAGCAAGTGGAAAATGGAGAAAAGCATAAAAAATCCCAATAGGACACCTCTGGGTCAATGTATCTCTGATACTTCCTTCAGAGGGAGGAAAAGGAGAAAATAACTTGCTTCATCTGAAGTTGGACTGGAACATAAATAGGTCACAGCAAGGCTTCCTCACAAGCAAGAGAGTCTCTGTGCAAACAACTGCCTTACAGACTGCTTGTAGGCATTACCAGACAGAAGCTATGCTAGTCCTCTACATAAATGACTTATCCTGGGATGTAAGAAGCAGTAAGATGGCAACTGACAGCAAACATCCTATTTCTATACGTGTTTATATATCAAACTCTTTCCGCATTGCCATAACGGATAGGAATCACATCAGTAGGACATAATCCTGAAATGCCTGCAAGACAAGGACAGCTGCCCTCATTTCCAGAATACTTATAGGCAGACTGGCCTTGTAGGTAAACCATGTATCCTGGACAGCCTGCTCCTAATAATGCCCAAACTACCTACCTTACAGGAAAGGCACCTGTGGTCACGGTTGCCAGTTGAGTGGAATTTTGTAAGGGTCTGTGAGAGCTTGGTCTCATGTTTACTACACAAAATGATCTTTGCAACTCATTGAAATACTAATTTGAGTATGCAAAGGATCTGTGAGCTGGTCACACTGAAGCACTCTTCTGATGGTCTACTGAAAAACCTGCATGTGAAATTTAATATGAACTACCTTGAATGGAGTGGATACCTTGAAGCCCAATACTCTAAAACTGGCACTACAGTAACAGAATCTCCCTAAATCAGATGAAGAATTGTAGCTCAGATAATCAGAATCTTGCCCATCGGAAGAATGCTGCAATTACTATAGTGTCCAGAATACACCCTATGAAGGTGACTGACTGCACAGGTATCACAAAGAGTGAAAAGTCATCAAAGTGAATTCCTGGAAGCGATTAGAATGTACATACTTAGGGCTGCTGGGAGCCTGCCTGTATTAGTAATTTGTATCTCCAATTTTAAAAACACTTTGCCACTTCATGGTCCAGGTAACACCATATTATTCAACTGGATCCCTCTGCAGTTAGGTAAACTGCATTTTTGTAGCATTTATTGACAGATTTTATTTTAATACATTCTGGATTACTTTGCAGTAGAAACAATTGTGAAAAAGCTTCTAATGAGTTACTTATCTGGTTATGTATTTTTCTGCTCTTAAACTCTAGCAAAATTATTAAAATGTTTCTTCTGGCTTCTGCTGTAAATTTTAGTTGTTGTTCCTACTTTATGAACAGCACAGATACTGGTTAATGCAGGTGTTTCTTATTAATGTGAGACAGCTTTGGTTGTGAAAAGAGTAGGGTTATGGCCAAGTGTTTGTTGCATTTGTTGCCTTTTAACCTATTGATTCTAAAGTGCTTAAATTTCATTCCAAAGACTGTCTTATGGGAACAGAGAGTGTGAACTGACTGAGATAGGCATTCTTCCTGTCCTTTTAAAATCTGAAAACTTCTATCTCAGTAATCTCAAACTTGTCTGCCAAGGAATGTCTCATTAGCTGTTTTTTTTATCTTCCTTTGTAATGGGTGTAAAGCTGGAAAAACAATGAAATATAGTGCAATATTTGTGTTGGCCTAACACTTCTTAAAATCATGTTTTCCATGCTCTGTGGGTAAGTTGCTTTATCTGTCCCATTTCAACAACTAAATGATCCTAATTATTTTAATTGTTTTCTCTCGGTTTATTATCAAATTGTTGAAAGTCATTTGGTCTAATGTTCATATGATCGACCCATATGCTCGACACATGAATATTAAGTGGTTAATTTGGTTGACAGGAATTGCATGCAAATTACCTGTCGACATTATGTTGCAAACAGGGCAAGGATTTTTCCTTGTCTGCACTGTTGTGCAATTTCGGAGTTGTAATATATAAGTAGCGGGGGGTGTGGGATGGGGGCGCAACCCCCCACTGCAAGGTGCAGCAAAAACACCAATGTTAATTTACAGGTGTTTTTTGACCATTTAAATTTAGACATTTTTTTCCGGTATTTTGGACATTTGGTGTAATGAATTTCGACGTTATGAATGTCGACCATTTGAATTTCAACATTTTGATAGTAAACCATTTTCTCTCTCCCAGAGTGCTGAGCACATAGTGGCCCAGAACATTCTTGCTTCAAAATTCTGTATGAAATTTTCCCTTTCAAAAGAACTTCTAAAAGCTGATTTTCAGTCATATTCCTATAAGCAGTAAAACAAGATTACACTCGCTTATACTGATGTAAGCAAGTATCCACATATGAAATTTAACTGCTAAAATATCTTTAGAACTGTAGATACTTTTCCCCTCACTTTTTCAGAGTAGTCTGTATTGTAGAGTGAAACTACCGGAAGCACCCCCACCCCCCCACAGACCTTATATTGCTATAATTTAAGCTAATTTAACATATTAGCATATTCTAGTTTCATAGAACAAAACATTCCTGGTTAAAAAAATCCCTCAGCAACTTACTTCTGCTGAGACTCTCCTAACCCAGGAAAAATACTGTAATTGGGTCTGGCCTCCAGCTAAGGGAACATTTTGTTAATTCAGCAGCCTTCTAGTGAACTTAGCAGGCTTCTGGTACATGCTGCTCTAAAATAGAAAATGAACTGCTGTAGCAAGTATATTTTACTGTATCAAGCACCCTATAACTCATGTTCTTTAAACAAGTATAGGCAGCTTTATGCTTTTAATTAGTTTGTCTCCCAAGTCTAAGTTGTACTTTAGTTAAGTATTCCCTAGTTGCATTACTCCCACCAAATTTACATGCAAATAATTTTAGCATTACTTAAAACCATGATATTTTTTTTCTCTCTTCTGCCTGACTCCCCCACCAGCTTCAGCCTGCTTTGTTCACCCTCGCTACGCTCGGGCTCACTTCACTCCCCTACCCTGCCCCCAATCCCACCCAGCCCACCTATCTATACTCTTATACTCTCCTATCCCCCACCTACCATCCATAACCAGCCAATAAAATTACATAATTTTACACAAATAGCATCCACTTCCTCAATTAGCCTCCCTTCTTACTGAAAATTGTAATACTTCCAGCAATAAGACTTAATTATAAACTAACCTATCTCCATCTTCCCTACTAAAATATGCTAATCCTAAACATTCTTCTATTACTTCTCCTGACTGTGCTTACACATTAATCTTCATTATGGTACCTGCCTGCAAGTACTGACCTACCTTCAGCTACCTCAATTAACTACCAAATTACATTCAAACATAACATTATCTTGATAACAAAAACCCTTTGTATCCCTTCCTATGTCTACCTGTTCAAACACAAACATGTCTACACCAGCTGCAATTCTAATTACACATAAGTCATCCTGTCAGAACCTAAATATAAGTTTCTACACGCACAACAACCACACCTTCTAAAACTTCAGCTCTCAGGTGTTATCCATCCCATCCCAGGACCCCATTAACAAATCCGTTCCCTTTCACAGTTTCTCACTCACACATCACATTCAAAAGGACTTCTCCTCATTAATATCAACCCCAGAAATATCTGTAAAAACTCTCAAGGTGCATGCCTGGATTTCCTAGTACTTACAGGACATAATCATAGCCACAGAAACATGTCTAAAGCAGAAAATGCATGATGAAGGAGTGGTTCCCCAGGATATAACATCTTTAGACTTGATAGGAAAAAGGAAAAGAGCAAGTGGGGTTGCCATCATGTATAAAACCTCTCAACCTCTCATTTCATTCAGCTCTCCTCTCCTCAACTACAGGAATGGCTGAAATTTTGATGGCTGCTTTGAAAATAATCAACCATAAAGCATAACTATTGTAGAAGTATATAATCCCACTGGAAATAACAATGAGACAACCATTGAACTCCTCTTGTGGGCTTCTTCATCTATTTGTCAAGAAACCATTATAATGGGAGATTTTATTACTGATTGGTTAACAGTAAAAAATATATTCTCCACAAACCATTATCCTCTATGGATTTACTCAACTTATAGATACACCAACAGGATACAACAAAAACAGCAACAGACAAAGCACCCTGAACTGGGTCCTAACAAATCTTCAGGAAAAAATGTCTTCCACTGGCTCCCTACCAGATAATCTAAATGACCACCCACCACCTTTATTGTAAGGTAGAGTCCATTCACCCAAAAAACACATTGCATCAATCAATCAATCTTGCAACACAACTTTGATAAATATACCTTTACCAGTACCTTAAAATCAATCAACTGGGCAATTACTAAAACACCTTCCACTAGATGAAGCTGTATCCTTCTTTAGTAGCACTTTCCTAGATAATATACAACAACGGTGCCCCTGGTAAAAATAAAATAGTTAAATTCAACCCAGCTCCTTGTTTAACAAAACAAACAAAGCTGCTAATGACAAATAGAGACGGAGCCTGGAGTCACTGGAAACAAAACAAAAATTACTCCAGTCACCAGATTTATAGAGAGCTTAGAAATCAGGCCAAAAGTAAGATCAGATCAGATAAAAGATCATATTACAGCAGTCAAAAAGCAGGTCATACCTCCCCTAAAATATTCTGGTTATCAATAAGTGAACTCATCTGCCCTGTATGTACAGCCCAAGCAATGCCCAAAACAATCAGCTTTACAGAACGTATAGCTAGCCAATTCACTATTCTTTTCATTCAAACAGTTACCTCACTCTTAAAACACACAACAACTACCTCTATATCTATATAAAAGTCTGTTCAACAACCAACTATATCGCTCAAACCTATACCAACCTTCTCCATCAAAAAACGTCTCCTGAAACTTAAATGTACCACTCTCACCCCAAATAACCTTCCTCCTGAATATGTTAAACTAACAGCAGATGTAGTAGTCTCCTCAGTAAGCAGTATAATCAACAGCTCCATCAAAGAGAGCTATGACACGCTAGTCTGGAAAAAATCCTATGTTTTGTCACTTCACAAAGGTGGGCATTACACAGACTTCACCAGCTATTGTTCCACTTCATCAACTATCTTCTCACCCCTAGCCAAAATCCTAGAGAAATGCATCTCATCACCAACTAATAAAATCTATACTGGAAAGCAATTTACTTTCTCCTATGCAACATTTTCCACCTACGTCACAGTACCAACACTGCACTCCTCATTTTCTGTATTCACATTAACCAGCACCATTACACCAGCAAACTAGTATCAGCAGTATTCCTTGACATGTCCAAAGCCTTTAATATGTTGTCCCATCCTAAACTTCTTAATAAAGTCTTTTCCATTGGATTGGTTAATCCATCCCTGTCATGGTTCTCCAGTTATTTATCTGATAGACATCAGGCAGTCAAAGGGACTAATGACATCTTCTTCCTTCCTATATCTGTAGGGGGTTGCACAAGGCTCTATCCTAGGATCAGTCTTATTTAATATTTGCATTAATGACCTACGCAATCATCTAAAACTGTCTTGTAATATACTATGCAGATGATTCAACACTCATCTCTTCAATTAAAACTATTGAATAGTACATCAACTAACAGAAGAATCCCTCCTTGATGTAGAAGCTTGGCTCTCTAACTCTTGACTACTTCTGACCCCCCCCCCCCAAATAAAACTAACTTCTCTTCTTTACTCCTAAAAAATTCCAGGATAACAAACCCAACTTCACCATAATCTTTTCCAATAACACCACAAATGAAACTGTTTCACACTCCAAGATGTTAGGAGCAGTAACTGATGAAAATATGAAATCTGATCTCTATATAACAGAAACAGTGAAAAAATGTATCAAAAACTTGGTCCCAATTTAAAAACCCATTTTTAACTGAAGAAACAAAAGTACATATAGCTACAACATATCTGCCCCCAACCCTTCTGCATGGGGCCCTCATACATATCAATCTACAAACCCAAATGAATCAACTAGAACTGTACTAAAACAAAATTGCAACCTACCATACAGGTCACACAACTGCTTAGCTCTGAAATGCTTATCTTGTTAGAACTCCCTCACTGCTTGTTTTACTATCACCTGTATATGACACATACTCTAATCCATAACCCTGAAAAATGCCCAAGCTTAGCCAATATTCTTACTCAGTATATTCCAAGTAGAACCTTATGATCAAGGGAGAAAGACCTGCTAAGTGTGACCAAATCAACTAACTCAGTAGATTACTCTCTATTTTCATGTCATATCTCAAAATGTGGAATGCAGTTCCATTCCATTCCCCATAAGAATAGATTCTTCAAAAAAATCTTTTTAAAAAGTCCCAAAAATGCATCTCATATATTATTGGATTTGCTCTTGCACCACCCCTGACTAAAATATTATTTCTTCTCACTCAGTCCTATATTACCTACTCCAGCTTTTCTTTTCTTTTAACCCATGCTGATATGTCATGCTTTCTCTCTCATTACTGCATCTTCTCCTCCTTTTATGTTATATCCATGCACCTATCTGTTTTATTCTGCTTGTGCTTTATAATCTTTCTCAATTCACTATGTAAAGTGCACTCATTGTTGCTGTTAAAATTTTCTAAATGTGTGCTGCTTGTATGTATTTATAAATTGTTGAATTTTCTATTTATTGTCTGCTGTACACCTGTTTGAAAATTGTATTGTAAAAAGGTTATTGTCCTGTGTAAATTCATGTGAAGCATTTTCCTTGGGCCTCCTCTAAAAACGGGCTCTGCCCAGACAGATCATCCCAGTTAACTAATGTAAATCAACAGCTCTCAACCTCTTAGCACAAAAAACCCTGACAAAGCCAAAAATAATTGGAGGACAAGGCTCTGGAATTAGGGACAAATTTTAAATATTACTCTTATAAACTTAGAATTAGCATTTTCGGAAGTCTATGAAGTCTGAAATTCAAATGCCTGTCATTATTTAGTGAATTTACTCCTCACTGATTGGCCACAATAATCCAGAAAAATCACAAATTTTATGAGGAACAAACCAAAAATATGAAGCAAAAATCTGTACATTTTGCAAAAATCTGGACAACTGAGAGGTATGAAATCAATAAATCAATAAATAAATAATAGTAAGCAACTACCCTGGTGCTCTGTAGCATGGAGTCACTGCCCTATCCATATGTATTGAGTCTTAATGTAAATATGCATTTATCCTCTGTAGGCTGCAGTGAAACATCAGTGAACTAAAAATGACTAGCTCCTGTCCATGAATGCAGAAACCTTTTGGATCTATTTATGTGGAAATATGTGTCCCAGAAGTCCAAAGAACACATCCTGCCTTCCTTGGACAAACTGGGAATAAAGTATTGCACTATAGCATGCAAAAGGACACTTTGGAAATGTGTTAATTTAGGCTACTCAGAAATCAAGTACTTGCTTGAGGTTCTTTTTTTTTTTCTATGAAACAAAAAGAATCCCGAGTGAAAGCTTAGTCCTACCTAGTCTGGTGGGCCCTCTTGGATGGTTTTTATGAGCAGGCTTTGCATTTCTAACAGCTTTCTGACAGGATGGGATACCTTTGGGGGTAAGAGAAAGACCGAAGCTTATGGACAGATGTGAAAGGAATAGCCATTGACTACTATATCCCTGGCCAATCTTTCAGGTGTGATGGCCTGCCATGCAGCCAGCTAAACAGAGGAACAGATGACCACCTCTGACTCCAGACAGAATTAGTCAGACAAGCTTTCAAGAAGCAGACTGATGTCCTCTTGAAGGATCTCAGCATCCTGGTTGTTTCACCAAAAACCTTCTCTCATGGCAGCTCAGCTTTTCTGATAGTTCCTCATCTTCTGCAGTCTTTGCCAGAACCTCTACAAGTATTATGTTGGAAACAATAAACAAAAGCTGATGCTGGCTCTGCTAATTTTGAGAAAACATACATTGAGGAGTCAAAATGTCTCCTCAACCTGATGAGCACATTGACCTCACACTACTTCTCTATCTCATCTTTTACAGAGGGCCCATATATTAAGGTTCCATCAACAGAGGCTTTTCACGAAACTGGCCTTAGTGTTTTACATGAATCCTGTCAGGTGAAGCCAGACATGTGAAGAACAACAAGTCCCATGCCTGACACCTTGACTGAAACCTTCAAAACTGCTGTGGGCTAGTTGCATTGTCTGGTTAGCCACTGAACCAAGGGATGCCATCTGGAATCAATTTGATTTATAGTTTCAACTCTGGCTACCTTTCCTGCATATGAGCAAATTCATCAATTACTTCCCTCTGTTACCTCAATACATGTACTAAGCAGTGGACAAAAAAACACAAGCTTCCCCAGGCTTCTTCCTCTTCTATAGCTCATGATGCTGTTAAGAATGCCCCCTTAATTGCAAGGCACAGTTGTCTATCTTTTTAAGAGCAGATAAAACAATTATGGTGACAACCATAAGGTTGTAAAACCAACTAGTGCAGTCCTTGGAAGGCCAAAGGATTCTCTCTCTGGCCCCTTTGAAACAAGTTCTACCATATTGTGGTTCTGACACACATTTTGTTTGCCTATCTGAGCCATTTTGGTCTTATGGTTAGGGTCAGCTGACAGAACCACCCAAGATAAAAATATGGGGAACCAGAAGGCCTCAGCAGGCATAAGTTCTGACCAGAGTGTGGTGTAGTGTCTGTAGTCTATTCTGCTTTGACCCTAATTAGATTCAGCATCTCCCTAGTCATCAGGTGGAAGGAGAAAAATGATCCTCCTGGTCATTGTCAATGTCCAGACTGAGATATTAATCTGGAGAGTCTGTGTGCTTTCCTTTGCACTTAGCCTTGGCCCCTCTGGACTTTGGGGACAAGGAAATGGAAAATTGAAAGCTGGACTCAAATCAATCCTGGTATAGAGGGGTGAATGGGTGAATGACAGTAACAACAGATGCACCTATTCCCTGAGCCATAGCCTGAATTGTTGGGGAAACATTTCATTTAGGGAAGCTTGCATCATCAGCATTAGGACTGGAATCAGACCAAAAGCAGAGGCCAAGGCCACCAACCCAAAGGATCAGTTCCAGACAATGGCATGCCTAAGGCCTGTGTAAAGAAGGCAGACCCCAACCATGAGACCAACTTGTTGATGCCAACATTTCAGGTCAAGAAAGCCAGCAAAAGCCCACTTAAAGTCTACAGCCTCTAAACTGACTGGCCAGCTCCAGGGAAGTATACTTAGTCCTGAAAGGGCTATTGTCAAAGAGGGCACCAGCTTCAAATGTGTCAAGGTCAGAGGCTTTGGTGCAGATGGTAACTGATACTGAAACCATCAATTTCAAGTTTATTAACCCTGACTGGGCCACTAACATTGATGGGTTGACTGGTTACTTCAAAAAGACTGGGGATTGGACCAACCTGAGTTAGGAAGGGTCAGGACTTAGACTGAAAGAAGCTGTACTCAGACCTCCAGTACTGAGAGGGGGGGATAACACCATATTTGCTATACACTGCAAAAAGTCTGCCACATCCTTTTGTAGTTAGTCTGGTCCAATAGGAACTACACCCTCAATATGCTTAGATTTAGCAGCAGGTCCCAAAAGTGCAACATCTACAACAGAAATATGTTTTGTTGCAACAACTCCTTAGCAGAATAACTTTTTGATAAATCTTTCCCAACAACTAGCTTCCTTTACAAACGGTCAGGTAAACAAGCTTGGAGGTAGAAGCTGACAGTATGGACAAGTATACAGCAACTGGGATAGAATGGAGTTTCTTCAATTGAGAACTATTCTAATGTGGTACTCTTAAATGAAATACAAAGCTGGCATTCTTCTGAAAAAATGGATCTCACGTAGAGATTCACCATACTTGGTGTGCTTATACTGGAGGGGGATTTTTACTCCCAAACTTGCATTTCATGAGAGTTCAGCATTTTTTTTCTTCCTCTGAATGTAGTAACAGCACTAAAACACAAAGGCATCCAGAAAGAAAAATGACATCAGAAGGAATATGGAGCATACCATTCAACTGTCCAGATTTTTGCAGAATGTCCAGATTTATGCCTCATATTTTTGGTCTACTCCTCATAAAATTTGTGGTTTTCTGGCAAATCACTGGGATGATCTGAGGACTGAGGTCACTAAATAATGACATACATTTGAGTTTCAGACATCAAATCCTTCAGAAAATGGATGTTAACACAAACCCTGTTACTTTAGCAATGTTTTATGGTTCATAGTTTCATATGTTGATACTAGGCTATCGGCCCTAGGGCCTATGCAAGCCTAGCCATAAGAATTCCCTGGATATTTCTTCCCACAATATTTTCTTCCCTGGACCCCTGTCTAGCAGGGCGACTGACATGATCCCCGGGGTGAATTTCCTATTTCCCATCAAAACATCAAGGTTCCTTTTGAAGAGGGCCAAAAAGGCGCTCTGCTTGACAAGTATGGGCAGTCTATTCCAGAGTATGGGGGAGTCTCTGGTTCAGGAACCTATCCCTCCAGCATGTTTTGTTTATTGTGATAAGGTTTATATCCCTGGAGCATGTGGCTCTGAGGGATTGGGATTTCTTTAAGTGGAGCATGTCGAACAGCTCAGGGTATGACATGGCCTTGTATGTTAAGCAGAGATCACCCCTGAGTAGACGATATGCCACAGAGTATAACTGGAGTTATTTTAGACAGCATATGGCATTTGCTTTAGGCCTGTGATTCTTTTAGTTAGGTATTTCTGCAGCCTTTCCAGCTGTTGCAGATGTCATGTGAGGTACATACCAAACAGGGCATTATACTCTATAATGGGTCTAATGAGGGATGAGTACAGTGGGACAATGACCTCCTTTTTTCTGGATGAAAAGCCCTTAGTGATGAGGTGTGCCACATAGAAGGATTTCCTGACTGTTGTGGTGATATGGTTATTGAAAGTGAGACCAATGTCCACCTGTGTCCCTAAGTCTCTCATCACACTTTCAATGTTTAGTGTACTGCCACCTATGTGGTAATTCATAGGTACATGTTTTTTTCCAAAGGGGATAACTATACATTTCTTGGCAGTAAGCTTGAGCCCATGGCTCTGGCACTGGGCATCTGTTTCTGTAAGACCCTTTTGTAGAATATCCACATCATTTGGGGATTCAATAATGGCTCCCAGTTTGCAGTCATCTGCAAACTTTGTTAGATAGAGTCCCTTAGTGTTGGCCTGTACTTCAGAGAAGTAGATGCCAAACAAGAGTGTTCCCAGGACTGAACCATGAGGTACTCCACCTGTCTGGAGCTGAATTTGGAGTTGGCTACTTTTACAGTCTGGGTTCTGTCAGTAACCCAGTTGGCAACCCATCGAGTGACATAGGGATTTATGCCCAGCTTAGTAAGTTTATCTATGATTCAGGAGTGGGGGATGGTGTTGAAGGCCTTGGCGAGGTCCAGATAGGCTGTGTGGACCACCTTACCCTCATCCACGGCTCTGGAGACTGATTTGAAGAAGTCAATCAGGTTCAGGAGACAACAGCGGCCCTTCACAAACCCAAACTGGGTGGGGTCCAGTGTTTGAAGATTGCCAATGTCTTTGTTTATAAGTTCCATGATAATGCGTTCCATGCCCTTGCAGATCAGGCTCGTCAGACTGGTGGGACGGTAGTTCCCGGGATCCAAGGTGGATCCCCTCTTGTGGAGTGGGATAACTGTAGCTGTGCTCCACTCAGTGGGCACGAAGCCTGAGGTGAGGCTATGATTAAACATGACACTTAAGTGAGGTGCCAGTTCATTTTGTAGTTCATGTAGTACACAGCCTGGGATGTCATCTGGTCCCATGGATGCTGTATTCTTAGCTTTGGAGAGTGCAATTTCTACCTGTGTGGTCGTGATTACCGGAATTTGGCAATCTTTTGGTACTGAGATGGGCCTTTTAGGGGTGAGAGGGGGGTGAAGTTGGCACTAACTCAATCTGCCAGGATATTGACAATATCCTTGGGATCAGTAAATTTAATGCCATTCTGTTGTAGCTCAGAGTAGATCTGAGCATTGCCATTTAGATTCTTGACATAAGTACAGAATGCCTTGGGGTTGTCTTTGGAATCTTTGGCAATTTTATTTTCATAACTAGCTTTTGAGGATTTTATGAGGGATCTCAGCTTCTTACTGAGGCTGGTGAGTGAGTTTTTTGCATCCTGGTATTTTCCTCTTTTCTGCAACAGTTTCTTCCTTCTGTTGCATAGTTTGTTTATAGCAGGGGACCACCAGATTGGCTTTCTTTTTTTGGAGGAGAGCATCTTGTTTCTATTTGGGATGGCACAATTCATGCACGAGTGGATGTGTTCACACAGTACCTTAGTGTAGGATTCAGCAGTCGAACTTTCAGATAACATCTGCATGGGTGTCATGAAGTTTGTCACTTATGACTTCAGTAGCATGAAGTTGGCTTTGGAGAAGTTTTTTTTATGGAGGTTTCCTTACTGGGGGGTGGGGGTGGGATGTGGATGTCAAGGGTGATTTGCTTATGTTCAGACCTGACCATTGAGGGGGTGACCACTGATGTGCAGCATCTGTCTCCCATGTTGGTAATGACCAGGTGTAGGATACTGGAGCCCCTGGTGGGACAATGGATTAGTTGATTCAGGGCGTTAGAATTTATGAATTCCAAGAACCATTGGGAAAAGGTGTTGGTACCCGAGTAATTTTCGCAGTTAATGGCAGGGTAGTTTAAATCACCTAGTATTAGGGTGTTTGGTTGTATCTTAATATTTTCCAGTATGTTTATAAAAGTGTAATGAGAATCTTGAGGCATGGTGGGGGATCTGTAGCAAGCTACAATTTGGATTGCAGTCTTACCTAGTGTTAGTTGCACCTGGAGAATTTCAGATGCATTGTGTTGGGCAACTAGCCTGGAGGTGTGAATATCCTTGGTGAACATGGATACTCCTCCACCTTTAGTGTTTCAGTCTTGGTTTTGTGGCCGAAAAGTGTGGTAAGAGTTCAGGCCTGGTATTGCAGGGGTGCTCTCTGGAGCCTTGAACCAGGTCTTAGTTACTGCACAGATATCGATGTTCTCCATTTTTAGGAGTGCCTCGAGAGAGTGCATTTTGAGGTTTAGACTTCTAGCATTGAGTAGCATTACCTTCAGATTTTGCATGCTTGTATCTGTTACAGTTGTGGTTTTGTCATTTGAACCTTGCCTAAAAAAGGCACTATAGGGGTGGCAAGAGCTTTAGCCAGTAACCTGAATCCCAGGGGTGACAGGTGCAGACCATCTCTGGCAAAGCATCATGGTTTATCAATCATGTCTTGCTAGGCAGACAGATACTGAATCCCCTTTGTATGACACCAGAAGCTTAACCAATTGTTGAAGTCAGTCATTTTGTCCTTATACTGTGGTATCATTCTGGGCGAAAGCAGGATGCTACTCAGGGCTAGGGTCATACCTGCCTGGGCCACATGATCCGAGAGCTCTTTCATGTCTCTTTTCATGTAGTCCAGGGAGGTACATCTCCAGTCATTCACTCCAACATGGACAATGACAGAGTCATATTTGTACTTGTTGTGGAGAAACTTGAGTGCATGTGTTATGTGGCGGATCCTGGCACCTGACAGGCAGCTGACTGTAATTTTCTCCTTGTTCAGCCTGGTGAGTGGGACATCAGTATACCTGACTATAGAGTCACCTATGACTAAAGTGTTGGGTACATTGTCTTGCCTTAGGGGCTGTTGTTGGGTGGCAAACTGGTGTTGTGAGCTGTGTGTCACTTTGGTTGTGACTGGTGTTTGCGTTTCAGCTTCGGAGGTCCTTGTTGCTTGGGCAGGTTAATGTTAAGGGCCTCCACATATGTGGGTTTAGTGTTGCTATTTGTGGGTGTTGATGGTGTGGGTTTTGAAGGGCTATGAGTTGCTTGAGGGGTAGTGCAGGTGTTAACCTTCTCCTCTTGACTGTCTAGCACAATCTTGGCCGGAGAGAGCTTTGCTTCCAGTTTGGCTATGTAAGTGCATCTCTCGCGGGTTGTAGTGTTGGGTGGTAGGAGGAGAGGGTTGTCTGTGTACATGAGGCTGTTGTCGCATTGCCCCAGTATGCCCCGATTCACCAGGTGGACAGGAGAAATCACTGTAAGCTGACCCTTGGACATGCCTTTTTAGGTGCTTTTTTTGTAAAGTACAAGAGCTGTTTTCCCTTACCTTTGCAAGGTACTTTGCAATTATAGGCTTAGTGCGTACGATTAATTTCTCCTTATTGACAAGGAGAGTTGAGTGCTTGTATCAGTTTCAGGCTTCCTAGTGCTTTCCAGCAGGTTTTAGAGCAAGTGCTAGTCACAAGGGTTCAGATTTTAGTGCTACTACTGAGAAACCAGCTAGTTCTAAGGGAAAATTTGAAGAGCAGACTCTCTGGCACCTGGAATAGTTTAACTGTAACTGTAACTGTAGGCCTGCAGTGCTGCATGATGCGCAAACACATGCGCTTTTAAGACAGAAAGTTGAAAGGGATAGAAATCAGCCCAAAAAGGCTAATAAAATTACAATTTCAGAGCTGGAAACCACTCCTCTAGTGTTAGATAGGCAAACCCCCCTGCACCCCCATGCACGGGGCCCCGCACCCCACACCCCCTGCAAACAAATACACCAACTCCAAGGTCGCACCACAGTGGGGGAAAAAGGTAATTTCCTAACCCCACTGTAGTGCGACCCTGGAGTTGGCACATTTAACTACGGGGGGGGCACAGGGGACCCTCCCTCCCTGCACAAACACAGCAAACAGTGTCTGGAATGTTATCTCTAGTTGCTTCACAGCTTTCAATGGCCTGAGACTCGACACCACGAGCCCTCGACGACCTGGCCTCGATGCCCCGCAACCTGACAAAACAAAATGATTTTAAGTTTATAAGAGCTTTTTTTTTTACATCTATCCCTATTTTGGGGGCTTTGACCACCCTATTTTGTCAGGCTTTGTCCAGATTACTTGCACTAAGAGGCTGAGCAGTATGAATTGTGGAGAGTAGCCTAACTAAACTGCCTCACAGCACAGAATAAATGAAAAATGAACTAACCTATATCAAGGCTCGATCAACAAAGGAAATCAAGCCATACACTGTGAAAGAAATTATTTGCTTACTTGCATTAGTTTACTTGCGGTGGTGGTGCTGCAGTAGCGTTGTCGCCTCACAGTAAGACACTGTCTGGTTCGATTCTCAGCTAGAGTGTCTTCTGTGTGGAGACATGCGTGAATGGCACCGTTGAAGGTTGTGTGTCAGGGCTGGCAACTCGGCACATAAAAATCTACTGCCAATCATTAGCGGACTGGAGTTCCGCTGTGGCGAACCCTAACCGGGAAAAGCCGAAAGACACACCACCACCACCACACTTGCATTAGTTTACTTGGAGAGTACAACTAGGACATGAAAGACTGCTTTTCATGTAGACCTGAGAAGAAACACTTCAAAAATTCTATATAATGAGACTGAATGTGATACAATTAGATTTTACATAATGAAATAGTAAAAAATCAATACATGGAAATAAATAGCCCAAGTGAAAAATCAGTAAAATCATTGAAAAAATCCAACTCACAGCAAAAATATACAGTTTGAGATACTAAAATATAGTAATAGATAAATGAACAGAGATGATAAAAGTATAGTATTAGATCACTGAAAGTACAATATAATCACAAGATAATTAACATGCAAGCAAAATATAGTAAGTCACTATTCTAAGCAAGCAGAAGGAGAGTAGAAAATACTTATCTTAGAGAAAGGCAGCACTGTTAGTATCAGAGCATGGTGAATTATAGTAAAAATAGTATATTATAGTACAAGTATTTATAAAATACACATGGATAAGGGAGGAATTGTAGGACAATGTTACAGGGAATAAAGTTATGAAGTGGTTAGTCTAAGACCATATCAGATGAAATCATGAGCATATAGAGTATAGAACAGATTATAATTAGCCTGGAGAAAACATGCAGGTGCAAAGCCAGGATGTTAGCATGTATGCCTTTATCTTATCTTGAGGTTTTAGGAGGTTGATAGGTTTGATGGCAGTAGGCAGGTTGTTCCAGGTTTCATATAAGGAATCACCATAACTGTTGCAGGATTTTTGGGTGATGGTTAACTGCCAAAGTAGCCCTATAAAATAAAAGTAACCTGGAGATGTTTCACAATGCGAATAACTTTAGTGCATGGAAAACTCACAACGACAGATTAGTACCTGTGTGCGGAGGGGCAGGATTCTGGGTTCCCACTGTTATCACTGATCCCAAACATCTGTCATGAATACGGTTGAAAGATACACATAATGCTTTGTATCAGCATGTTTCACATAATCATGAACATGTGTTTTCTTTTATGGCTGTGCCAAAGGTTAATATGAATAATACGGGAGGTGATGTTGTAAATCAAACTGAGTTTAATGAGATGCAATGGATTATTGAGTTGGGAGCAGACCGATCCCCAGGTTTAAAAGGTGTTACACCTTTAAACCCAGCTCTCAAAAAATAGAGGGTAAATTATTGATGTTTGATTGGTTGTTTAAGATTTTAAATCTGCATAAAAGTCAATGTGAATTTGTTCATCTGATGAGGGGCTTGCCCTGAAAGCGCTCATGAGGTTTTATTAAATGGTATTGGTATTATAAACCTTTGGTATCGTATGTGTATGCCTGGTGGTTCCTGCTCTATATTTATCCCCACCTGATCTATATCCCCACCTGGGCAACTATGTACCCCTACTCTGGAAACTGGCCTATATCATTCCCCTTCACAAAGGAGGTAATACCAACAACATCCCCAAATTCCGGCCAATTGCTATCTTATCCCCTATCTCAAAAGTTCTAGAAAAGTGTATCCACCTTCAACTTCCACCCTACCTCACAGACAACCACCTACTTACCTCCACACAACACGGTTTTAGACCTGGCCACAGTACCAAAACTGCTCTCCTCTCCTTCCTCAAAACCGTCAACAAAAACCCGGGATTCCATCTGTCTAGTGTCCACCCTGCTTCTGGACTTATCCAAGGCCTTTGACACTATCTCCTATAACATTCTCCTATCTAAACTATCTAATCTAAACTTATCTGTCTTCTGTCAACTGGTTTTCTAGTTACCTCTCTGACAGACAGCAAGCTGCCAAATGGAAAAAAGCCACCTCCTCCTTCCTTAATACACCTACAGGCATACCGCAGGGTTCTATATTAGGTCCCCTACTGTTCAACATTTTCATAAATAACTTCCACCAGAACATTCCCAGTGCTAAACTGATTCAATACGCAGATGACTCTATGATCATCTGCTCTGCTGCTTCCACCTCCACTCTCTTACAACGAACTCAGGATGCTTTCTGTTATACCAAACACTGGATGATAGACAACCACCTATCACTCAATGCATCAAAAACTAAAATTATGTTATTTTTTCCCCTTATAAAGTACCGTTATAGTCAAGAACTCATTCTCCATTACTAGCCAAAACAAAACCTCTCTTGAGGTAGCCCCCCATGCAAAGCTTCTAGGAGTCCTCAATGATGAACAGTTAAAATTCGATACCCACCTACTAACTAATATAAAGAAAACCCTCCAGAAACTAGGCATGCTCTACCACCATACCCGCTATATCACTCCCACTACTAAACTTGTACTCTCCAACACCTTCATCATTCCTTCTCTCCTATATGGTGCCCCACTTCTTACCAACCTTCAATCTTCTCTAAAAACAAAGCTATTCTCCTGTTATAACAACATTTCTAAGTTTGCTACCGGCTATAAATCCTCTTCCCACCACTGCAATGCCCTACACAAACTAAACTGTCTCGAACGTCCAACCATCTTACCTATATTCAACCTACTCATGCCCATAAACTCATCTTTAATCCCTCCATCTGCCCCTCTTTTGCCTCCTCCTTCAAAATGCACCTACCCAACAGACTTCTAAGATCGAATAACCAGAATTTACTTGAACTGCACAAGCCTGCTCGTCCTCCAGGCAAACACCTACTATCCTTTTCCCTAGCTCGCCTCTGGAACTCCCTGTAGCCTCTTATTGGTACTACAGACAACCACTCTACTTTTAAGACCCTGCTTCATTCCCATCTCAAAACCCTCTGGGAATGTTCCTGCTCTCATCCCACATGACTCTCCCCCTCCAATTTCTCACACTTTTCTCTTCTCTTCATCACACTGAGCGTCTCTGACTACATCTTCATGTTTCTCATTTACTCCTACTCTTGCTCTATTTTTTTCTTATTGTCCCACCCTTCTTAGATTCAACAATTAACACCTCTTATCCCCCATCCTACTTACTCTGTTAAGATGTCATGTAAAACTGCAATGCCTACCCTGTGGTATTTCACATTGTAACAAATCTAACAGGAATATGCACCAATGGATTTTTCTTATTTTAATTGGCTTATTTATGTGTGTGTGTGTGTGTGTGTGTGTGTGTGTGTGTGTGTGTGTGTGTTTCTGTGTGTGTTTCTGTGTGTGTGCGTGTGTGTGCGTGTGTGTGTGTGTGTGTGTGTGTGTGTGTGTGTGTGTGTGTGTGTGTGTGTGTGTGTGTGTGTGTGTGTGTGTGTGTATGTGTAATTTTACCTTTTACTTTTTTAACTGACTTTTCACTGCAATTGTAGATTTTTATCATGTTATGTAATACCATCGTTCTTCCAATTGTAAATGCTTTGTCTTCGTATTACATTGTTGTTCATGGAGCTTTTCTCCCCGGGACTCCATTGAAAATGGGCTCTTCTTGGCCCAGTGGACCATCCTGGTAAACAAACTGTAAAATAAATAAAATAAAAAATGTTTTCATTGGTGTTACTGTTGTGTTTGAGCAGTTATGTTAAGTGGAAGATATTTGCTTATTACTTTCTCTAACATCACATGCATCATCGCACAATAGCTGAAATAACTTCCACTATTGCTGGTATGCCAAATTCTTCAGCTATCTGTTGTATGATTACAGCACTATCCCCATTACTTGGGGAATGTTGGATCATATGCAAAAACCTCCACTCTGCCTCCAAGAGTGGGCAAACCAATGGCTGCCACTGTCAGCTTGCTGATTCCAGGAGGGAGAGCTGGCAGTTACCATTTTTCCCCACCTATCCCTAACCAGCTCCTTCAGCACCTGAGGCAATAACTGAACTTTGACCATATGGGCCATAGTCAGGGCTCCATTTCTGTACACCTTGGAGCCTTGGTCACCAGGTATTTTTTGTCTGAATCTACATTGATACTGGTGACAGTCATGCACGCTGCAGCTCTGCTGCTGTCACTGCTGTTATGCTATCTGCTGTCTGTGTTACATAAGATATGACACAAACATGCAGTTGACCTGTACTAACTAGAACTGGCGGAGTGTGCTACAGCTAGAGTACTGAAAGAATTGCTGTTGTGCTGCTCACTGAGTTAGCACTTTTGCTGTAGCTAGCCCACCATGACCAGAGCTCTGCCTGCCTCAAAAACTGAAAAACAGTTACACAACAAGTAAATAATTTCAAACCATGCTGAACCTGACTGTGCATCTCCATTAGCAGAAGATTTGGAACTGTAAATATTTCCCTTTGTCAGTACACACAACACGCTGGCATGCTCATATCATGTAGTTTCTTATTAACCCCTTCTAACTTCAGTAGTGTCATGGATGCACAAGAGAGATCTATTTACAACAATGCTGTTGTCAGTAGCCGTAACATCAGACAGTTAATGTAGCCTACTGTCAGGGATGGATGCGGAGAGCTCTGATCAGTATTCACTTTACCAGAAGCATCAGCCCTTATTATAACAGGCAGCCTGAGGGTAACTGGAAGTGGTATAGGTTGTCAGTTGTAGTGGTGAAGGTTCTTCACCAGTAGGTAAACCAGAGAGAACAACAACAAATATAAGCATGTGATTCTGGAATCCCTAGGGACAACTGAAGAATAGCCAGGAACAATGGAACCAGATGTCTGGAACCTGATTCCCTGAACAAGGAGGTGAGCTGATGTTTAATTTTACTTGAGGCCACTTGAGTGCAGAAATTAAAAAGGTAGATAATTTAGTCCAAATCTCCAGCTAAATGTGTGATGCAGCTGCTTATGTTTATAATTGGGGGAGCAGAACAAAGTGCTATTACCATGGAAAACCCATTAAATCTAAGCTATTGTCTCTTGAGTATTGTTGGGGATTATGAAATGCCCATATAATGTATGGTAAAGATTATGTACCTTATTGAAAATTGAAATGCAGAAGGATTCTGTAGTCATTGATTCCTTCTTTGCTTTAGGAATGACTAAACTACAACAATCACAATTCACATCTTTGCTGAAAGTCACTGCATTTTAAAATATGGTAACCAACTTTCCTAATAAATAAGTAAAACATTTATCCGTTCTTCACATGAATATTTTATATGGTGATGTATTATTTAACTATGTTTTAAAAAAAACTCTTCTCTGTAGCTGCTTGTGTGCTTCACACTGGATAGCAATCTCCAGTCTTAAAACAAAGACACTGAACTTGTAGTGCCATGGGTCCTTCAGACTCCAGATCAACAACTCTGATGTGTAAGAGTAACTTTGAGTTCAGTGATTCCTGAAACATAATTTCTAGGAATACCAACTGCAGAAATGGTATGCTTGCTATTTTTGGTGTGTAGTGTTTCATCTCCTAAAGCTGAGTTAGCACACAAAAATAACCGAGTGCTTAAATATCTTTAGGGTGTGCCAGAGTAATACACATACATGTTGTCGTATTTACTGGTAACAAGCACCACCCAGTTCCACCATCACTATGGAAACCAATCAGCCATTATCACCACCCAGTCTCTGCTTCCTGACATGAGTATGCTAAGGAAATGCAACTGCTAGAACAGCCATCACACCCTTTCCACAACAGGATGATGTAAGGACAGACAGAGAGCATGCGCTGCTTAAACAGAAACATTATGCACACTCCGTTTGTGCTGCAAAGAGATGGGCTTCCAGTCAGGAAACTCACAGAACGTTTGAACATTTACCATGAAGAACTAACATAAGAAATGTATAAAGCCAAATTTTATGAACATTTGAAGAGAAGGAGAAGTTATTAATATAACCTGTATATTTGGCCTTATTCCCTTCGATAATCATTAGTTTTTACTTTTTGCATTGTGTGAATTCTTCAAAATGTAGACCATTTTAATGTTCACAGCTTTGGACTATTAAGACATGAACAGTATGATATAACTCTTATATGGCACCCTGCCATATAAGCAAACTAGAAGAGGTGCATTTTTTAAATTTCCGGTATTGGGGAGGGGTACATACTGGGAAGTCTGATTATGCTTAGTGATTAGTGGTCAAAGTCTGAGCTGTGTATTGCCAGCAACATGCTGTATTTAGCTGTCAAATACTGGATGTTCGCATTCTCTCTTTTCCTTAATGACTAGAACATACTTCTGTATAGCATAGTAACTGCTCATATTATGGACATGCTTCATTTAGTTTATATCGGGAGGGTCAGACTGTATTGCTCACTTATATCCACATTCATAGTTTAGAAGCCTCTCTGTATATTAGAAGTGTTTATCTTATTCCCCTATAGCAATCCTTCCTGTTCTTAAAACACAGCACTAGGGCAGAGCCATTTTTTCATTGTAACTAAAACAAATGTCTCTCTTAGATTTCTTGCTAAGGCAGACTATTATTTGTGACTTTTTGCTTCCTTTCCCTACTTTTAACTAATCTTTGGAACATCTATATTTATTGTAATTTATACCATGACCCCCCTCCAAAACGTGCACGCTGATTGGCCAGCGTGGCCGTTGTAAATCGAGTTATACTAATGGAAAAAGGTCCGGTCGCCCGGACTTTTTTCCATTAGTATAACTCGTTTTTTTAAAACACTGTCTCGCTATGTTAAATGGGTTTAACATAGCGAGACAGCTTTAAAATAAGCAACAGAGATCTCTGTTGCTTATTTTAAAGCTGTCTCGCTATGTTAAACCCATTTAACATAGCGAGACAGTGTTTAAAAAACGGAGAAAGCAAGATCTCTGTTGCTTTTTTTTTTTGTTTCGCTATGTTAAACTCATTTAACATAGCGAAACACTAAAAAAAAGCAACGGAGATCTTGCTTTCTCCGTTGCTTTTGCCCACAGCTCAGTACATCAGAACTGCCGCGGATGCCAGACATCTGTGGAAGGGCAGCAAACAGGCATTATACTATGCCATTATTTAAGAAAAGTAATAGTTTCTTTTCTTAAATAATGTCATATAATAGCAATAACCACTTCTGGGTGTGGGTAATTCTAAATTACCACGGTTGGCTTTGTTTGGTTCCTCGGGCTTCATCCTCGGGACCAAACCACGCCAACCGTGGGTAAATTTAGCATTACCCACACCCAGGCGTGGGTTATTGCTATATTATTTCACATTAAGTGACAGCAGACTAAACGTCTTTTATTCTCTCTTTCTAGTGTATCATTTTGAACTGACCTTTACTTTTATATATTAGGCCATGAACTCTGTTATCTAAACTTTCTGACACACACACGCGCGCGCACACACACACACACACACACACACACACACACACACACACACACACACACACACACACACACACACACATTACACACACTTTCTCTGTCTTCTGTCTGTCTCTTTCTTTATCATATTGTGTAAACAACCAATTTGTACACTATAATTTTTCTCACATTTACATGTTTTAAATATCTGTTAACCAATGGGAAAGACCTGATATATTATGTTCTTCCTTCTATGGCATCAGTAAACATTAAAGTACTGTATCACATGTTCATAGGTTTATACTAGGCTGTTGGATGATATAACATGGTATGGCCACTAAAGCCCCACTAATTGTTTATCCTTTACCAAGAGCAGATTTCACTCCTTACTCCCCCCTTTCAATGAAGGATAGAGGGGGCAGACCTGGAGTGAATTTGTGGTATCCCATCCACTGGTCTAGGTTGTGTTTGAATAGGGTCAGGGAGATGCTATGCTTAATATAAAGGGGAAGTCTGCATGAACATCAGTAACTTTTTAACTTCTGAGGAAGGGCTCATGCAATGCCAACCTTATTCATAGGTGAAATGGTCACTTCCTAGGGTGCTGTGCATCTATGTTTGTAGGGGCACTCTTACTGTCTTTATTTATTTTTAGAGTTATTGTTGTTTGTCTTTCGGCTTTTCCTGGTTTGGGTTCGCCACAGCAGAACTCCGGTCCACTAATGAATGGCAGTAGATTTTTACTGTACCGAGTTGTCAGCTCGATGCCCAACCTTCAGCAAATGTACACCCATTCACGCATGTCTTTTGGAATGCAACTCGACCGCGGGGAGGACATGCAGACTCCACACAGAAGGCACTCCCTGCACTCCAGCTGAGAAACGAACAGGAGAACCTCTTGCTGTGAGGCAACTATGCTACAGCTGCACCACCTTTTAGAGTAATGTTTTTTTTTTACTCTAGAAAATAAATAAAGTGCCCCTACAAGGGAAAAAGACAACTGTGCCCACAGAACTGCAAGTGCTGTAGGGGGTGGTGCTCAATTAACTACTTGACTTTATCTCAAAAGCTTCAAGGTCACAGGAGTACAGACTTTGCAATATTCAAATATAGGTGCAAAGGTGCCTGAATAAGTTTTTTTTTTTTTTCTTCTAGTATTTGAACATTGAATGTCAGAGGTACTGCAGGGACATTCAGAGGAAAAAAACTGTGGTGCTGGTGAGAGAAATATTATTACTCTTACAATAATGCTGGCAGATTGATCACCAGATATGTTGGGCAATGCTTATTCTGTGATTGTGTGGACAGTTGAGATGAAGGGAATGGTGCGGGGAGAGAAGTATCGTTAGCTGTACAAAGATGCTAGCTGTAATCAACTAGATATTTTTTGTAGTATTCTTCTGTCTTTTTGATTTGTGTGGAGCAGCTTAGTATGGAATACTTTAAAGTGCAACAAATGATTTGCTTAGACTGTGGAGGCATGCCTCTTAACCTCCTAGCAAGAAATCTGGACAAAGCCAAAAATAATGAGGATGGGGAGCAGAGGCCCAAAATAGGCGCAACTTTTAAATAGTGCTCATATAAACTTATAAAGTTGTTAGACTAGTAGGAATTGTGTTGTGCATACATTTTCTGAAGGGTATGATATCTGAAATTCAAATGCATGTCATTATTTAGTGACTTTAATCCTCAGTGATTTGCAGGAACACCACAAATTTTATGAGGACTAGACTAAAAATATGAGGCAAAAATCTGGATATTCTGAAAAATCTGGATAGTTGTGAAGTATCTGTGTAGGTGAAATAATATTTAGCCATCGGATTTGGTGGCTATAACTGCTGGATGGGGCTCGAGGTTGGCTGGATGAAAGTAACCCTCTTGTCATTTACTTAGTTTAAATAGTTACTATATGGCTTAGTAGGACTATTGTGCATTTGTGAGAAGTAAGGTGGACCACTTAACCGAACACCTGATATGGACAAGTAAAGATCGCTGTGAAGAAAAACGACTAGCTGTCTGCTGCTGTTTAATTATTTTACAGGACTGATGTGATTATGTGAAACAACATGTAATATTTTAATGTGTGGCAACTGTTTGGAAAAAAGGTGAAATGCATTTCTTTGTCATCCTCTTTTATCATGGGCTGACCCTAAAATTGTTCAGTATTGATCAGTGCATTACCCTGGTAAGCAAATATAAATAAATCACGATCAAACATCTGAATTGTACATAGAAGTGGTTATAAATGTTTGGTGAGAGCTCTCTGGATGAAAGTAACTGACCCTACTGTCACTTGCTCAGTTTGTCATTTCAATAGCTTTGGTAGAATACACAGACCTTCAGAACTTCTGGGTCCCGACATACCAAGGCTGTATAGATTTTGACATGGGCTTAGTAATCATCTCTGCTATGAATCCCACCTAGTACAAAACCAGGACTGCTCATAGACGTATTTAGAAGGTCTCTGTACCTATGGGGGTGTTCTGGAGATGATGTCATTGTTACTTCAGCATTCCACCCAAACCTCAGACGTCACTATATCTCGTGTTAGGCTCAGGACAGTGCGGTCATTATTTCTTTAACCTTTCTCAGAAACTTTAAAGGGGTGCGTAAAAGGTCACAATATTTTTTTATAGGAGAATAGTACTGTCTCTTGAAGTAACAAGTTGGAAATATTATTGTAATCATTTATTTCCCTCACAATTAAACATCTGCTGCATATACATGTGTCTGTCTTTTTTGGGAAGAGTAAGTAAGCATACTGTTTATATATGTCTGACAGCATATAGGTTATGTTATAGTTGTTTTTCAGTTTTTGTCCCAGTCTGACATCAAAAGGCTACACAGAAGATTGTTGTCTTTTAGGTGTAGGGCATGAAGAGGTGCAAATACGACAGCAGCAGCTTAAAGTACGACTGTGGGCATTTATGTGTCAATTTTACTCAATCTGACACAATGGGAAGTACACAGAAACGGACTACCTATTTTTGAGGTGGCTGTAGGGGGCAGTTACTATTCCCAGATATGATATATGCATCCTCAAAGCATTTGTCTTCAGTTTATCCTGAAGTGGTGTTTGGTCAGCTTTGAGTATTAAAACTTGGATACAACTTATGTTGTCTTCAAAATTAAAAAGTGGGATCAAATTTCTTTTTCATACACATGGTTTTTGTTCAGGTCATCATTGTGTCAAAATTCTAGAAAAAATCTCTAAAATGCAGCTCAGACCATTACTAACCCCATAGTTAATTTAGTTATTACAGTGTAGCCTTGGTCAGTTAAGATGTGATGAAAGGAAGCAGGAAAACACAAACCAGTGAAGAGTAAGACTGAAGTTCTCTCGCTAATTATATATTTTTTTTGTTCAGGCCATCATTGGGTGAAAATTTGTGTTTAAAAACTCTTCAATACATCTCAGAGCATGTAGAAAACAAATGGTTTAATACAGTTATTTCTACTGCAGTTATTACTGAGCTTCCTTGGTTAGTTAGGATATGCTGAGAGAATACAGGAAAAAAAACACAGTCAAACAGTAAGACTAAATGTCTTTTTTTTCCCTTTGATTGTGTTTTTTTTCAGGCAATCAGTGGATGAAAAATCTTATTTGAAAAACAGTAACGTATATCTCTGAGCATCCTGAAACCTCATAGTCCCCAGAGCCACCCCCCCCCCCCGGCTTAATTCATTTTATTTTCTTCCATAGTTATCAGTATGCAGCCTTGCTTAGATCATGCTGAATGAATAAATAACTACAGGAAAAAAAAATGAAGCTTAAGACAAACTATGAAAAAAAGGTATGGAAAATAATCTGGATTGTGTGGGCAAATTAGGGTGAGTGGGTGGGTGGGTGGGGGGCATGGAGCCTGTTTGCCTAGGGCAGCAGTTTACCTAAGGCTGCCCCTGGTCTCATGGAGTATGAAAGCTAGATCAAGTTGTATTGTAAAGTCACTGTCCAGTCAAAGGAACCACATTACCTGTGTGCTCAGGTGTTTTCTGTCAGTGGACAAGCATATTATTCTCCCCTTTTATTTTGCCTCTGATACTGTGATCAGTGTAAGGTGCATGGTGTAATCTATGCAGTTACTCTACTGTTGCAGAGAAGCTGAAAATCTTAATTTTTTAACAGGCCTCAGCTTTAGATCAGTGAATAGTAGTTCCAAATTTTTCTTCTGTTCCCCCCACACTGGTTTTCCATCAGTGATATCCTGAAACAATCACACTACTCTACCATTCCTGACATGGGCGTCGGAACCATAGAGCGAGGGGGAGCCCGAGCCCCCCCCCACTTTTTACAGTTGCAAGCATTCTTTTAAATTTCTTTTCTTTCGTGCTGCGAGCATGGAAACGGAGGTTTTGCTATGCAGATGTCAATTCTGGCTGTTTGCATGAAACAGCTGCGAGCGCGGAAACAGAGGGTGTGCTTTCCTGAGCTGCAGAGCGGTTGAACTCTGTTTTATTTCTGTGCAGAACGGAGGAGTTTCTGCTGGAAGTTAGCAAACGTTACGTTTTCAAAAATTTTTCAGAGTGAACATTCTTACTGCTCTTCCCTTGTGGTAACGTATCAAAGTTTGTATTTCTTTTTAGTCTAATGTTGTGCTGCTGTGAGACCTACATGGTGGTTTTATAAACTGTTGAAAGCACATTGTCACACTAAAAGGTCTGTTTATGTTTTAAAGCAGGCAGTTCCATTTATGTTTTAAAACAGTTCTGTTTATGTTTTATTAAAGGAGGCCGGTTATGTTTTATTAAAGTAAGTGAGTGTATGTGAAATGCCCCAGTTAGATATAACTGGTGGTTAGGATTGCCCAGGCTTGACTGTTAAGTACAAGTACCTGCATTCTCTAGCCACACCACCACAGAATCCATAGCTCTCTACTGTCTAGATTTTCACATACATTGGTTTGTTCCTCTTAAAATTTGTGGTTTTGTGTCAATTCACTAAATAATAATAGCCCTTTAAGTTTCAGTCGTCCTATCTTTTTTGTAACACAAAACACTATTTCAGCAACTTTCTAAGATTATACAAGCAATATTTAAAATGTGTCCCTGGTTTTGGGCCTTTACCCCCCCCCCCCAAAAAAAAAACATTTTCTTTTTTCCAGATTTCTTCTGTTGTGAAATTGTGAGATTTAGTTGTGTCATGTGGATGCTGCAGTGGTACTGTTGTTTCCTCACGGTAAGAGGCTCTCTGGTTTGATTCTTGCTTGGGGTGCCTTCTGTGCAGAGTTTGTTTGGGTTTCCTTCCATGTTACAAAGACATGCATCTGGAGCATTTCTCCCTGAGCCTCTGCTGAAAATTGGCTTTGTTCCATGTCGGACTTTCCTGGTAAACAAATGTTAAATACATTTTTTTTTTCAAGGAGCTGAGAGCTTCAGGGGAAGAGAAGTTTAGTGCTGCTTATTTCAAGTCAGCTTGCATTGTTAGTAGCACAACAGGTAGTACCCTTACTGTAAATACAGAAAGCTGTGGGTTCTACTCCCAGTGTTTCTTAGAAGCAACCTGTTCAATAGTTAGAAATCTCTTTAATGTGGAATTATTTTGGTGACTTACTTCTGCAGAGATATTGTATATTTACTGATATAGGTGGATTGTAATGACAGATGCTTGAATGGCCTTTTATGGTTGAAATTTTCTGAAGTGGGTAGTTTTGTCATTATTGGTTCATACATTTTGTTTCATTGCTTACTAGAAGACTGTTCAAAACTACAAATTTAAAACACATTGTGGGTAGGATTTTTTAGTATTTACTGCCCAGGTACTAGCAGGACAGCCAAGCTGCCCTGAACTGCTAGTTAGAAATGGTAATCTTAGTTTTGTAAACTTGAGTCTTGACTGTTTAGTGTGGTGGGTCCATTGTCTGAAGGTCTAGTTTTTGGTCTCATTGATTAGGAAGGTACCTCATGTGAAACAACTGTTTCTGTATTAAACAAGGAATATAATTTACTGCAATCAGGAAGGTGAATCAAAGAATGCATACATGTATGCATGGCCCTAAAAATGTGTTTGAAAACAGCCCAGAGGAAAGTGTGAAAGGCTCATAATCATGGGCAAATTTTAAGCTTTACTCTTGTTACCAAAGCAATGGATGAAGGTAAAACAGTTTACACCACATTACCTTGACCTGGCCAAGCCTTTTGACACAATCCCCTACTCAGGTGTAGTACAAAAGATGAATCGTGTAAGAGCAAACACCTGCATCACTAGCTGGATTGCCAACTAGGTCACAGGATGCAGGAGATCAAAATAGGGGAACAGACCAGTCACCAATTGAGTCCCCCAGGGTTCGGTGCTGAGACTTCTTCTGTTTGACATATACATCTCAAAAGTAAAAGTAAATGCCAAAGGGCTTTGACTGGCTAAAGTCTGAGATGACTGCAAGCTAGGAGCAGTTATTGAATCCCCAAATGACTTAACCATCCTACAGGAAGGTTTGTCCCAAGTAATAACTGGTGTCAAAATTATGACAATGCCCTCTTAGAACTGACCCAGTTGTTTGGCATTTGGGAACTTGTGTGTACAGTGGCCTAACCTTTGACCAACATGTGCCCAGAGTTGTAAGAAAGCTTTTTGACATTGCATAGCTTATTAACAAATTGTGACTAGATCTAGAGATGTTGTTGTCCCCCTTTACAAAGCTCTCATTAGGTCAATAATTTTGTATAATGGCCACTTTGGCATGTATCTGTCCAGCCCCATGAAACAATTGGAATGCCTTTAGAGATACCTTACTAAAAGGATACAAGCCCTAAACAATAGGTCTTGCATGGACCACTTCAAAGATTTATTCCTATACTCAGTATCCTACAGAGTGCTTAGAGATGACATGCCTGGCATACAAGGCATCCTCTGACCTAATACAGATGGACCTACTGAACATCAGCAAGTCAAATGGCATCAGAAATACTCAGTCCAGTTATTTATACTGAATGTTGTGGAGAGATGGATATATATCACAGAGGCTACCACTCTTCCAGAACAGACTATCCATAAAAAACAAAACAAAGCTCATCCGTTCATATTCAAATGCAATGTGGATCTAAGGATGGGTAATAGAAAATGTACTCCAGGATTGCCCCTCATGCCACTAATGGATACAGGCAGTTCCTAAATGCTGCATCTCTTACATGGGTCTCCTCAAATTATCTATGGTATGATCACAGTTATTCTCACTAGGGCTAATATACAATTATCAGCCGTGGGATAGGTAACAGCGATCAGAAAATGTTAATTCAAGCAACAAAAGGGAATTGGCTAAGCTTAAAATGTCCTCCAAGTGAACATATGTTGTGGTAGTAAATAGTTATAAAAATTGCCCTTTTTAATCGCAAAGTACCCCTCTCACCCTTCAGCCCCCAGTCTTCAACAGCTTCCGGCACCTATGATTCTTGACTCCTGTAATCTTATCTGTTCAGACATGAATCTCCTGCAGGGAAATTCTTGGTGTGAGCAGCCAAGGGAAGACAGGGAAGAGGAGATCAGAGTATTCTAGTAGTGCAATATCCTGACAGATGTGCACGGCTTTTCTGAAATGCCTGACCTACTGCCCAGCTTAAATTCCCAATGTGCCTTACATATGCACATGTGTGAAGACTAGCATCATTGATCTCCACCAGTACTACTAGTCCTCAGTGGTAAACCATGACCCCCCCCGGACAGGTCAGATGGCAAAAATACTGCTGTACCCCATTCCCTGACTCCTCAGGTACTGAGTTAACTAACTGAACTTGAGTCAGAATCAGGACTCTGTCACTCTGTAGCACAGAGCTGCCCGGGGATATCAGTTCTCTTTGTATATTTAGACTGGACAAAAGACTTTAACATCATATGCATTTAGATATTTGAGATAGCTTGGCAGAATTAAATGCTAACAATGGAATACTTAACTGAATGTGCAACTGACTTTGTAGAAGAAAGTATGTGGAATTACTGGAGAGCTTCAAAGGAATAAGATATTGTAAGCCCCTTAGCTCTCCCTGACCTTTCACCCTCAAATCCTGACAAATATGGATGGACAATTTCCTACAGTTTCTCCTGCCAGTCTGGTTGATATGGGCATCCTGAGACAGTGTAGCAACTGCCTCATGTACATGGACAACCATCTACTACTACCTGCTAGGAACACAATTTGCAAGAGACGCAATTACATTACGAACCTAGAGTCTATGCTCTCTCCCTCACAATCCAGTGTATCTAGCACTGAGAAGATTGTCAGCACAATCACTACACCTCAACCACCACCCACATCTACACAACACACACCCACATATGCGGAGGTCCTCAATATAAACATACCCAAACAAAGGAGACCTCTGAGGCAAAAACACACAATCTCCACAGCCCTCCACACCACATACCATGCATAGTCCACACACCTGTGTCTCACAACCACTAAGGCTTAACTATAAATTCAACGTATTAGTCATAGGAGACTCCATTGTGAGACACACTGATGTGCCTCTCACCAGGCTGGATAAGGAGAAAGTCACGGTTCATTATCTGTCAGGGGCCAGACTCCTTCATATCACATATGCACTCAAGTGACTCAACAACAGGTACTGTTATGACTCTATCATAGTCCGTGTTGGCGTGAATGACTTGAGACATGCCTCCCTGTACTATATGAAGTGAGACAAGATTGAGCTCACTGATTACGTGTCCCAGGCAGGTATGTCCCTACCCTTAAGCAGCATTCTACCATCACTCAGAATAATGCTTCAGTACTAACAGAAGATAATTGACTTTAACAATTGGCTTAGTTTCTGGTGTGCATTCCAGGACCTGTCAGAACCTGACAGCCTTGGAAGATATGAGCGACAGACCATGTTACTTTGCCAGAGATGGCCTGCATCTGTCTCACCTGGCCTTCAGGCTTCTGGCAAAGGCCCTTGTCTCCCCCATAGTGCCTTTTTTTAGGAAAAGTGATGAAGTTAAAACTACCAACATAAAAATTTCAACAAAACACAAATTAAAGGTCATGCTGCTTAATGCTAGGAATCTGAACATGAAACTGCACTCATTGCAAATATTTTTAACCCTGTAAAATGCTGACATCTGTGCAGTCACAGAAACCTGGTTTAAAGCTGCGGAGAGCACCCCTGCCTTACCTGGTTACTCATCCTATCATACATTCAGACTGCAAACTGTGACCAGTAAAGCCAAAGGAGGTGGAATTTCAATATATATTAAAGACATACACATCTCCAGGCTGGTCAAACAGTATAACGCACAGGAGACACTCCAGGTTCAGTTAACCATTGACAATACCCCCTATTCAAATCATAGCTAGCTACTGGCCCCCAAATCTGACTCAAGATGCCCAATCCACCTATCTGCACCTATTTCAATCTATTAAGATTCAAACCTTTACCCTGATCCTGGGTGACATTAACTACCCAAGCATAGATTGGAAGAACCACTCATGCCAGAACACAAATGCCCAGAGATTCCTCAATTTTGTCCTTGCAAATACCTTGGAACAGCTAGTCAATACCCCCACAAGAGGTGATAATATCTTGGACTTGGTATTAACCAACATGAGTAACCACTGCAGCATCCCTATAGTATCATCCTCTCTGGTAAGTTCTAACCATAAAGCAGTCACTTTTGAAGTCACCATCTTCCCCCAACTCCCCTTTAGCTAGTACCAGACATAAAAACTTCTCCAAAGCTGATTACAGCCTCCTGAGGGGTGGTATAAAAAGCTTCATGGCTCCCCCCCCATGTAGGAACTGGCCCCAGTATCCAAAACTATAAAGCACTATATGAGCATTTATATAGATGCATGGAATCAGGAATACCCAACAGGACTAAATCATCCTCCACAAGGAAGAGTAAACCTGTCTGGTGGATATCTGCAATAAATAAACTCTATAACAAAAGGAAAAAATTGCTGTCCAAGACCAAGAAGGAAGAGGTGCCCAAATGGAAGCAATGTTTCTTTAGCATGAACAAGCAAACAAGAGCACTAGTGAAATCCTCCAAAGCAAACTTTTTAGTCCAAATTGGCCACATCTACTAGAGACAATCATAAGGCCTTCTTCACATATGTCCGCAACCTCAAAGGAAGCACAAAAAAAGAAAGAAAAAAAAAGCTTCAGTGTATCAGGTATTATGGTTGGTGTCCATATTAATAAGTCTCACAGCTGTAGGATACAAACTGTTCCTGAATCTGGTAGTCCTACAGTGGAAGGTGCGGTACCTCCTTCCAGATGCAGCAATTACTGCCAGCATTACTATTATGCAATATGATGGCTATACTGAGTTACGTCTAAGGTTAACAAGTGCAGTATGATAACTAAACAACTTTATCCACTAGTCTCTATTCTCTATCTTAACAGTGTAGGGGTTTGGTGGTGAGTATTTATTATTTATCACTGGATAATAGGTATTGAATGTGTTTATGTAATGTCAGATACCTCTTGCATGTCATATGTGTTGTTATTTTCTTTCCTATGTTATTATTTGATACCACTGTATCTATGTTATTTGCACTACATTTCTCTTGCGAGCTCACATTTGTAATTTCGTTAAGGCTGTACATTTGTGGTCCTAAATGACAATAAAGTTTCTTTGAATCTTTGGTCAAGGACACCACATATACAAATGTTGTAGCTATAGCAAACTTGCTGCTTGACAGATTCAGTGAAAACTTCACCCATCTGTCCCCCCATCAGTAAATCAGGACATCCCCAGTACCTGCCCCCTTCCCCTTATAGTCAGAGAACAGGTCATCACTGCTCTCTCAAAGGCAAAAAATACAGCCTCCATGGGACCCGATAACATCCCAGGCTGCATCCTACATGAACTCAGGCATGAACATGCAGCACATTATTCAACCAATGCCTGAGTACCAGCTTCATCCCAGCCGAGTGGAGGACAGCTACTGGCATCCCTTTGCACAAAGGTGGAGTGTCCACTGATCTGGGAAATTATAGACCCATCAGCCTAACTAGCCTGACCTGCAAGGCCATGGAACGGATTATCATGGACCTCATTAACAAGGACATTGGCAAACCTCCAAGCACTCAATCCCACACAGTTTAGATTCCTCAAGGGGATGTCATGTCTGTTAGATTTGGTTGACTTCTTTGAGACAGTCACCAAAGCCATGGATGAGGGAAAGATGGTGCACACCATCTACCTTTACCTGGC
This sequence comes from Protopterus annectens, assembly GCF_019279795.1. Lineage (NCBI taxonomy): Eukaryota > Metazoa > Chordata > Ceratodontiformes > Protopteridae > Protopterus > Protopterus annectens. The sequence goes on from NC_056735.1 coordinate 1,469,109,298, forward strand.
CAAGCCTTTTGACACTATTCCCCACTCAGGCATAATAGATAAACTTTCTCAACTATGCATCAATCTATATATTACCAGATGGGTAGCAAACTGGCTTACTGATAGAACCCACCTATTTAAAATAGAGGAAGCCACCTCAAGCAGTAGACCCACAACAAGCAGCATACCCCAGGGTTCAGTCTTGGGGCCTCTGTTATTTGGGATATGCTTTTCTGTGGTCCAGACCAAAACCAGTGGGCTATGGCTGACCAAGTTTGCAGATGACTGCAAGCTGGGTGCTGTCATGAATTCCCCTAGTGATGTGGACATCCTCCAAGAGGGTATCATCCAGACAAATTACTGGTGCCAGAAACATGTTCTCAAGCTGAATACCAAAAAATGCATCATCATCCCCTTTGGGGAGAGTGACATCCCCACAAATTATCACATTAATAACAATGTCCTAAGCACGCAATCAGTTGTGAGGGATTTGGGCACCCAGGTTGATAGCAACCTGACTTTTGACCACCATGTTGCTTCTGTTGTACGGAAAGCCTTCAACATGGCCCACCTCATAAGTAAGGGTATGTCATCCAGGGACAAGGAAGTCATAACACCCCTGTATTCTTCCCTTATAAGGCCCATTATTGAGTACAATGCCCCTTTTGGCATGTACCTCACAAAGCACGTGCAGCAGCTGGAGAGACCACAGAGGTTCCTCACCAGGAGAATCCAGGACCTCAAACATCTACCATATACAGATAGGCAAAAAGCCCTATCCCTCTACTCAGTTTCATACAGACTCTTCAGTGGTGACCTCTGTCTGGCATACAAGATGATCTCGGACCCCGCCTTGATGGTACTGCTGCATATCCACAAATCAAGCTCCACTCGAGTAACCCGCATGCATGGCCTCAACCTGGTCTTGGCATCAACAAAGCTTGTTGGCAGGAAAGATTTGTGTCTCAGAGACTCCCCATCTGTGGAATAGACTCACTCTCCACATCAAGCAGAGTCCTTCTTTACCCCTTTTTACATGCAACCTGGATAACTGGATGGGAAACAGAAAATACACCCCTGGGATTCCACCTGTGTCCCTGCTGGACAGGGGCACTGGGTGCTGACTTGTCTAAACATGGGCTAAACTCTTTGCTAGGTTTATAAGGGCCTCAGGACCAATAGTCTAGTAACCTCCTATGATGCATTTTACAAGCGTTATAGTCACTGTTATCTGGCATTTGCGTTACTGTCACAAAATTAAGGGATTATATCTTGTTAGCCAAATATTGTGATGACTGTAAAATATCGTGTAGTTATACTGCTTTCAAACTCAATCCTTTATTGGGATTTCCAGTACGATTTAAATGGGTGATTCATTAGTAACATTTAGATTTCAGTTTACAAATGGATTGTGGTTCTGTATTGGACTGCATGTACACAGTTAGCAGTCAAGCTTCAGAATCAGTGGATAACACAAGAAATTTGTAAATATCTGTAGATAAAAATGTAAACTTTGACTATACAATGGTAAGAACATATTTGGGGTAATGCACTTAATCTTATGAGGGATCAGAAGTAGGTCTGCATAAAACTTATGGTCCAATGGTAACAGCTTGCTTCTCACTAGTTGGCCTGGTTTCAACTTGCAAATCTTGAACTGGAGAGTAGCCAGACCAACCAATGGTCCCCTTTTCCACTCTAGTTGAAGGATGTAAGACACTATTACTACTCCAGTGCCAACCCTAAATGGAGCTGATGCACTACAGTGACCTGATGTATACTCAAAATACAAAACCAGCTTGATATTACATGTGTTCAGTCACATGCAGAAGTCGGCACATGTTACAGAGATACAAATGTGATATTGCACTAATGCTGGCAGTGGAACTTAAAGGCAAGTAACCCCACTGCCCCATAGCTCAGGGTCATAAATGATAGCCTTTATATGCATCATTCCAAATAAAAATAGGCAAAAATATTTATCATGGAGGAGCAGCAGACAAGGGTGTGGGCAGTAGATGGAATGTGGGCTTAGCTGTCGTTGTACTGAATCCTAGAAATATGGGGTATAAAGAAGAAGAAGAAATGTGGAAGAAAAGTTAAAGCCTAATTGTTTTCTTATAGTTTTCAGTGAGATGTTCAAACATAATGTGATTCATCTGATACAACTAAGGAGACTGCAAAGGCATTTTTGTCAATACAATAAATGAGGAAAAGAACTTCATTCAGAAAAAAGAAAATAAGCTCTTTTAATTAATATAGATTACTAAGGAATTTCATGTATGTTATTCTTGCTCTATAAGTCAGTTCTTTTTTTTTTTCAGTCTCTGTTTCTTAAGTACATCTTGGTTTCTCTTAAATATAAATTCTGGCACCCAACTAAAAAAATAATATGCTACTGTTCTGTATGAAAAGAAATAGGGTTATGACACAACATTGTCCAAGGCTTTGAAATAAACTTACATTACACAAAACATAACAGAAATTTAAGTGAATTTAAAAACAGCTAGGCAATAATATGGGAGATAGAAAGTATAGACAGGGAGATGTCCTAAATTATAAAGCATTTTCTGAAACACTGAACCCATGAACCACCTCCTGCCCTCCTAACTGACCTTTTCCCAAGTATTCACTACATAAACAATGAAATAAAATTCCTTAGAGTATTATTGAACTTTTTTCTAGTTTATTTTATCCCTTTCCTACAGACAGCGAATCCTTAAACTATTTTGATTCTCAAGTTTTTTTGTTACACTTCGCCTGAAAAATGAGTATTATCTATACGTTACTTGTAATGCTATACTTTTCCATCTTCTCCAAGTACTTCTCTGTTTAAGCATTATATTCATACCATTCGACTATCAGTAAAACTGGGTAACTGGTTAGTTTGTTAAGTAATTTTCTGATGTGATTTATTGCTTGAATGTTTTGCATTTAATCTTTTTTTATTCATTATGCTGCACAGCGATGACACCGCTGTATGGATGGCATAGCAGATATTGTACCCAGTATAAAACAGGAGTTTGAATTTCATTTCAGATTCATTTTATTTTTTACTTCAAGTGTAACACAAGCTTATGTAATCTGTGGTCCTATCATAGGATCCTTTGCTCTGCATTAACAAGCTATTTCTGAACACCAGTTTGGAAATAGTTTGTTGTATTCATCTACCCTCATTCTTTTTCATTTTTCCATATTCCTTCATAGGAAAGGTTTAAGATATAATATTTAAAAAGTAATTGGCTCGGCTGCTTCAATTACTACTGGCAAAATTATCTATATTGTGAAATATAGTTGACAAAGTAATGCCTTAGCTGTGCAGCCCATTTTTGTAAAGGATGTCTCATGTTTTTAATTTTCAGAGTTCACTGCTTCCAGTTCCTTTCTTTGTATTGTAGTTTTAGTCGAGTGATTCCTGTTGTGGTGACACATACTTTGATGTAAACATACAGCCATCATGGGACATCATTTAACATGGACCAGTACAGATAACCTCTAAAGATTTGTTTTAATAGTTTAGGGCTTAAGCTATGTCTTGCTGAGTTACAAATCCACGTAGGCTCACCTGGAAGGAAAACAATGGTAAAACCTTCAACTAAATGAGACTTTTTCAAAAAGTGATTTTTGCACAGGACAGGCTTCACTGTGTCTTCATGTGGGAACTTCACCCCCACACCCTCTTACTTATATATACTTACTCCACAGTCAAACAACCTTTAAGAAAAGTGGAAACCATAATAAAAATAAAAAGAGAAAGGCACTGCTGACATACACAAAGAAACAACGCTGGTAGATATTTCCATTGAAAAATAACCACACTGGTAGTGATTTCCACTGAAGACAGCAACTGGTAAATTCAACATCAGTGAGCTTATTGACGATATTCTTGAGTAGAAGGCAAGCCTGTGTAGGTACTGTTCCAGAATTAATCACGCATACCGATTAACTACAGCAAGAGGTTGTACTGTTCGATTCTCGGCTGGAGTGCCTTCTGTGTGGAGTCTGCACGTCCTCCCCGCGGTCGAGTGGCCTCCGAAAGACATGCGTGAATAGGCGTGCCTTCGTTGAAGGTTGGGCGTTGGTCTGGCAACTCTGCGCCATAAAAATCGACTGCCAATCATTAGCGGACTGGAGTTCCGCTGTGGCGACCCATAACCGGGAAAAGCCGGAAGACAAACAACAACTGATTAACTAGCAAATATGTGATTAATGGAAAAGACTGATTCTAAAATATCGCCTAAGATATTAATAAAAAAGCCTGTAAAAGTCATTACCTTTGAAGTGTTACATACAAGGGCGTAGCCATGATTTCTGGAATTGTGCAACAACTACCAGAGTGTCTCCTGGAGGGAAGCAGCCAGATATATTCTGTTTGTACACTAGTTCCTGTACTGCTATCTGCCCATTTTTAAGTACAGAATTAAAGATACAGCACATATACTTAAATGTTTACATTAGAAGTCTTTTAATTGGATAGGATTATGATGAAGTTTTGTTACAAACTTGATGAAAGCGCATAATCCTACAATAAATTCAGGTTGCTGTGACAATGCCTTCTTGTGCTTCATTTGTATTACTGCTGGATAGTTAGTAACACAGAAAACATATAGCACCCTGGTTACTGTTATCTTGCTTTTTAGTTGGCTTTTTTCTTTCTATTTATTTTTTGAAGTTGAGACATCTGATGCCTTTGAACTGGGCAAATGTTGTCACTCTAAAAAAATAAGTTGTACACTATGGCTTACATTGTATATGCATGGCAGCACCAATGGTTACCCATATAAATATGCCAAAGTTGGGACAAACCAGTTCTTCTGAAACTTATTGAAGTTTACAGTATAATTCCACAGATGTCATTTAAATGATTGCACTAAAATACTTTATAATTTAGAAGTAGTTGGTTGTGTTTCTGTATATACCAGTTTATCTATAACACACAAACTCCTACCATAAAACCTGATGTACTTTTGTGAGAATGTTGTCTTTCGGCTTATCCCAGTTAAGGGTCGCCACAGTGGAGCACTGGTCTGTTCACAATTGGCAGTGGAGTTTTATGATGCTGAGTTGCCAACTTGATGCCCAACCTTCACAGAAAGCACACTCGCACTCACACACCTACCTGCATGTCTTTCAAGTTCAACTGACCACGGGGAGGGCATGCAGACTCCACACAGAAGGCACTCCAGCCAAGAATCGAACCGAAGAACCTCTTGCTGTGAGGTGACAATGCTAACCGCTGCCACTTTTGTGAGAATGTATCATTAGTTTATGTGGAACCAGAATATGATCTTTGATGACATGAGCAGGATATTTACTAAACTGAATTGTGACATTTTATTTGTGATACTAGAGGATTAAGGCTTATCGTTATAAGAAAGGAATTATTATGTAACAGGAACTCAGCTTCTAAAGATTGGGACATTAGAATATCATATTATTGGTGGACAGGTACAAGGTTCAAAGCTTGGGTTTGTTGTACTTAATGCCTGTGTTAGTGATATAAATGCCTTCACGATGTGTGGATGAATATGAGTGCCAGTGACATCATAATAAGCACTGCAATGAGTAGTGTCATGGACCTCAGTAGAATAAACTGTTCACATAGTAAAAAAAAAAAAAGAGAACAAGTTAGAAATAAATGTAAGGAGCTGATTATACAGATCCCTGAGTGTGGTGAGGACTACAGTCACCACTTTGCTAGTTTAGTTGATTGATAATTAATGTTCCTGCTGTGAGTTCTGTTTAAAGTACAGCCTGCATAACTGGAAATCTGAATGCTGATTGCTGTTATTATACTTTAGTTTACTTTTGTTTTATTTTACATTTTCATTAATCATCATCTTCTTCTCACAGTGTGGCAGCAGCAGTACAGACATATAAATTCTTACCAAGTAGCACCAGTCTGGTTACTATGTTTAATAAAAACAACCTAAAATACTACAGTAAATATCAATCAAAACATCACAGCATTTATCATGGTTCAGCTATGAGAAATTAGAGTAGCTAACTTTAGGCTGTACCACCCTTTTGCAGCTTTTATATAGTTCATAGGTTCATAGGTTAATACTAAGCTGATTGCCCTTGCAGGCCCCTTTAAGCCTAGCAAATTATTCCACTTTGTGCTTAAAATGAATTTATCTCATTAGAGTTTAGATTCCTCTAATCCTTTCTAAGATCTATATTTATATATTACTATAGTTATACTTACAAAATCAAAACATAGATATTTGGAGAGGATCCATGTATTGGGATAAAGCATTTAGGAGTTGCCTCTGTCCAATAGTAATACAAGGCCGAGGTCTGGGGTAAATTTTATATTGTCCATCCACTGATCCAAGTTATACTTGAATGCAGTCAGGGATGAGCTTTGTTTTATGTGGATGGGGTGTCTATTCCAGTGCAGCTCCCTAGCTTATAAATAATGTCCTGTTTGGATACAAGATGTCCTTATTCTTTCGGGAAAACTTGTCTAGCTTAGAAAGGTAACCTGGGTCATTAGTCTAGTAGCTACCTATGAATCAGTGGTATCCTCTGTGAGATATACCCATCCCTCCAAACTGTTCTGTTAATGTTGCAGAAGGTTTAGGTCCCTGTACTGAGTATGACTGTTTTTTTGTTGAAGTAGCTTTCCCTAGTTTGATCTCCTACATCCTATCTGTGATCCAGTTTGCAATCCAGCAGGTGACAAAGGATTTTATTCCTAGTTTATTAAGATATTTTACTATGCCTGAAAGGATGATTGTGTCAAAGGCCTTGGTCATATGGAGCTAGGTGGTGTTTACCATTTTATCTTTGTTCATTCCTTTGATGACTTTTTCAAAAATCCACCAGGTTGAGTAAGCATGACCTGTCTTTGACGAGTCCAGACTGAGAGGGGTCCAGTGTTTGGAGGTTCCCTACATCCTTATTGATTAAGTCCATGATAATTCTTTCCATGGCTTTGCATTTAAGGCTGGTTAGACTTGTGGGTCTGTAATTATCTGGGTCTGTGGAAAGTCCTTCCTTATGCAGGGGAATAGCTTTTGTGTTCTCTACTCACTTGTTGGTGTAAAACCTATATGGAGGCTAAGGCTGAACAGTGCTATTAGTGGTGTAACTAAATTGTGCTTCATGCTATTAAGATTCATCTTGAGATATTGTCAGGACCTGTTTCTACCGTATTTTTTGTGTCTGATAGAGCTTTCAGGACTTGGGTTTGTGTGACTGCTGTTGATGAGTCAAATTTAGATATTTCATACGAAATGGGGGGAGAAGGGTAAAGTTTGAGCTGAATTTATCAGGAAGTAGGTTATCTATGTTTCCATCTTCAGTGTGGGTAACATTGTGCTCCTGGGTGAATGAGCATAACTAAAAAAGGCCTTGTGATTGTCCTTTTCTTAGGTCTATGACAACCAAGCAATGCATACTGAAGCTTCTTTATGTATAGTTTAGTAAATGTGATGTTTCTTGGTGCATTCATAAAGACAGAAAGACAACCTCCCATCAGTGGCAGAAGTGAAGATAGAAGCAGATAGTGTGCTTTACTTATTTTTTAACTGGGGTAGAGCACTGATCCTCATGGACCTTTTGTTAGGTTCAGCACAGAAGCACTGTCTGGTTAAGTGACTTCTTCAGTGTCACAGTCAGACAAAGGAAGGTTGAGGGCATCAAACTCTGAATTACTGGAAGCAGCTTATTAATAAAACATAGCCTCGATCCTCTGCTCCAACACTCCATTTGCAAGTTAATTTGGTTGCACATGCTCTTCGGTGCAACTCCACTGTAATGCAAAGGATCCTACCCAAGGAGCTCATCTCACATGATGATGCTCCTTATACCTCTTAACCTCTTAGCACACATGCTCTTTGGTGGGGCCCCACTGTAATGCAGTGTGCAGGATAACTGCCACATGCAACCACCACTACAAGATGTTCCACATCCACAGTAGGGATAATTTTTCTGGATACTTAGAAGACTGGACTTGGAATTTCCCCATCATCCTAGGTAAATGTACATATTCTGTGCTAATCTCCTCATCCTTTCTGGTGTCAGATTTATGAACATATATCTACTCAGTGGTTGAATTAAAAACAGCATTGATCTAAGCTGGATCATTTTAAAATGGGGCCCTAGGTAGGGTAAAGGATTAGCACCCCAGGTTGTAACAAAATCCCATTAATTTGCTGTCTCTCCACAAGTAACTCCAAGAGACATACTGTGTCTATTAGTCAAGCTGCATATAGTGACAGTTAATTAGCAATTATATGACAGGACATGGATTCAAAGAAAATGTGTAATGAATTTGGTAACAGCCTGAGAAAACCCACTGGTCAAAAATGTTCCTTTTGAGGAGCACCCCAGAACACTGTCTGATGAAGTGACTTGGTCAAAGTCACACAACAGCCCAAGGAAAACTGAAGAAATCAAACCTGCAAAACAGAAAGTGGCTTGTTAACATATTTTAGCTTTACTTATCTGTACTAGGTGCAAGACAAACTCTGATGTAGCAGAACACAGGGCATTTCATAACCATATGGCTACAAAAACAAACTAAATTAAAAATGTATTCATAGTTAAAATATTAACATTAAACTCACAGAGCCCATCATTTAGTTTATTCATAATCAAATAATAAACATACTGTTAACAGTCATCAACATAAGGAAAGGAACATTTAACATGATGATATTCCTCATACCTTTCAACCTCTTAGTGCAAGAAATCTGGAGAAAGCCAAAAATAATGAGGGGACAGATTCCTAAAAATAGGGACAATTTTTAAATATTGTTCTTCTAAACTTAAGAAGTTGATAGAATATCAGGTTTTTCATTAGCCTGCATTTTAAGAAGGGTATGCAGTCTGAATCTTAATTGTTTGTCATTATTTAGTGACATAATTTCTTAATGCTTTACATGAAAACCATAAATTTTATGAGGAACAGACCAAAAACATTCTGCAAAAATCTGGACATTCTGCAAAAATCTGGACAGTTAAGAGGTATGATGCTCTTGTTCACTTCAACTGATTACTTCCTTTACAGTGTAACTACACTGGGATGGAGGAACCAAGAATCTACACACACACACACACACACACACACACACACACACACACACACACACACACACACACTCACACACACACACACACACACACACACACACACACACACACACACACACACACACACACACACACACACACACACAAATGTGACCATCAGTTAGAGCTACTTCTATGAATTTACACCTCAGATGTCTGCTTGAGAACAAGTGATTAAATTAATAAATAAACAATGACACAGAAAAGTATCTTAGTTTGCAGATGTAAGAACCATACAGTGCAATGCAACTCTTCTTTATCCTCTGAGCATCTTAGCTCAAGAATCAGAGACAAAGATCCAAAATCCAGAACAGATTTTAAATATTTCTTATATACATAGAAAGTTGACTAAAGAACAAACTTTGCATTAGCAAGTATTTTCTGAAGGATACAAAGTCTGAAACTCATGTATACTCATTATTTAATGATTGTGATCTGCAGCAATTTACCAGAAAGCTGGAAAAATTTACTAGGACCATATAAAAATATCTCTAACATTCTTTGCTCAAATTCTGGATAAAGATAAAAATAATAGCAAGACAAAGGTCCAAAGTGGGACACATTTTCTAATATTATTTTATTTGTTTGATAACTGGGTAGACCCACTAGTCAAAGTATCTGTTTTCAGAGGGGACCCAGAAGGACTCTATGGTTAAGTTACTTGCGCCACATCACACACTAGGCAAACAGAGATGTCAGGAATCAAAGCATGGACGTTTGACTGACTACAGAAAGCAGTTCATTAAAAGCTCAGGTACTAGGTGCCACACTCCTCTAATTTACTCAAAAACTTAATAGAACAACAGGTGTTGCATTAACATGCATCTTCTGTACAGCAAGAACTATGAAACTGAAATGAGTGGCATTATTGAATGACTGCAAGCCTCAGTACTTTACCAGAAAATCAAAAATCAAAAATTGTTTGAGGAATGGCAAAGCATGAAGCAATATCAGAAATGCTTTGCAAAATTGGGGACAAATGAGAGGCAGACAACTCTAATTCATTAAAAAAGTTAGTAGAACAACAGGTTTTGCATTAATGTGCATTTTCTGAACAATAGAGCTATAAAACTCTAGTGACTGGCCTTACTGATGGTGTGTAGTCCTTAGTGTTAGATTGCAGGCTTGTCCACTTCTATTCCACTTCTAAAATAAAAATCTCCAGAAAGTCTCACTCATTAGCTGTACATTTTACCCAATGAAATAGAAGGAAGTAGAGATGTCACATGTCAGAATGAAGCAGTGGATTGAATAGACACGGTGCAGCATGGGATAAATGTTTTAATACTGGCATTTATGCCTGTCCCCCCAGCTAGCACCACGCCTTAGGTAACTACTTTGGTTGCCTTGTGCTGCCTTTGGGTGAAAGAAAACTGTTTCTGGATGACAGTTTTAGTGTCTGTTGCATTAGCTGGGTATGAATCACTGTCAGATTTAGCTTATACATTATTTTGTTTTGTGTGGTGCCAAAAGTAAACTGCAGGAGTCTTTGCCAACTGACATAATAGAAAATCATATGACTCTAGTGTCTACTATTGTTACTAATCATCATCATCATCATCATCATCATCAGCCTCCTTTTTCCCATTTTTCTACATGGGGTCAGGGTATCGTGTTAACTGTCACCAACCCTCTCAGTTCAGTGCCCACTCCTGCCTTCTTCAACACTCATGCCTGACTGTCACAGATCTTCTTTCACACAGTCCATCCACCTCTTTGCTGGATGTCCTCGCTTCTTCTTTCATTCTTCCTGCCTGTCCCAAATCTTCCTCACCAGATTGTCTTCTGCTTTTCTACACATGTGCCCAAACCACCGTAGTCTGTTCTCTTTGAGTTTTTCTGCAATTGGAGCTGCTTTGGCTTCTGCTCTTATGTCCTCATTTCTTCGTTTGTCCCACAGTGTGCATCCTACCACCTTTCTCAGGCACTTCATTTCCATCACCTCTAGCTTCTTCAACTGTTTTGCCTTTACTGCCCAGGTTTCTGTACCATACTGGTCGCACCACTGTCTTGTACACCTTACTTTTCAGTTTCTTTGGCATTCTTCTGTCATAGACTACACCTGAGAGTCTATGCCAGTTGGCTGCAGCCTCTCTGATTCTAGCTTTGACCTCTTCATTCAGAACTACCCTTTTCCTCAGCTACTCCTGCCAGATACTTCAAGCTGTTTACCTGTTCCACTGTCTTCCCTTCTATCTCTATTCTCAGCTTCTTCTAATTTCCCCAATTTGCTGCCATTACCACTGTCTTATCCATGCTTAGTTTCATCCCATGTGCCTTCAGATTTGCATTCCATTCTCCTATCCTTTGCTGAAGCTCTAGCTCAGAGTCTGCCTGTACTGCCATATAGTCTGTATGCAAAAAAAAAAAAAAACAGATGGCTTAGTGGTTAAGGTCTTTGCCTCCCATGCACAAGTTTTGATCCTAACCTCTGACCAATGTCTGTTTGGAGTTTGCATGTTCTCTCTGTGTCTCCTTGGGGTTTCTCCCATGTCCAAAAAATATGCTGAGTGTTTCCAGCTCAAACTCACCAATGAATGGAGCTGTGGCAGCAGCACAGACTCTACATGGTGCCCTATAGGGGGAAGAGTTGTACAGACCAACTGCTTTGGGCTACTGTGGTGCGCAGTATCCTCATGATAGGAGAGCATGGATCACAGACTGGGCACTGTGGCAGGGCTAGCCACTTGATGGTGTAAAATATGGCTCTAGGTGATTCGGTCATGTTGACTGTTGTTACTAACCTGTTTTTTTATTTAATTGTTGGTGGGGGTATTCTCAGTGAGCCCTATGTAGCTCATTGGTTAACATATTTGTTTCTCAAATCCACAGAGTTTGGGGTTTAGTTCCTATTTCTGGTTACTATACATGTAACATGTATTTGCTCTTTGTGTGTATTTATTTTCTCTGTCTCTCTCTGTACTTGAGTATTCATGGGCTTATTTTCCTGAGTGTATAAGATTTCTTTGTGTACCCCAGCTTCCTCCCACCTGACAAAAAACTGTTGTCTGATTAATTACTCTGAATTGAACATATTTATTATATTTCCCTTGTACTTATTGTCCAGGTCATGGTCGAAAAGTGTCTTGAGATAGGATACTTCAGTTGTTGTTTACAAATGAATAAATAAAAAATAATAATTCAATAATACAGCACTATTCATTCATTCATTGTAGAAATAGTGAAAGAGCTGAGCAGTTATTAGACTTATAAGGGTACATTTTTGAATATCCAGCTCAGTTTCCTGTCCTGAATGAGATATTCAATCAGAATGTTATAAATTTGCATTGCAAAATTGAATTATCTTCAGAAAACTGTAAAGGGTAATGCTGTGTAAGTACTATTCTGTTTTTCCACTGGCACTCCACTTAGAGTTGCATTTGAAAAACTGAAACAGGCAAGTTAAAGACACTTGCCTTGGTTGAAGTTGTAATTTCCAGTCACTCAAGAGTGGTCATCAGAGACAGTACTCATGAAAACTAACTTGCTGCCTCACAATGTATTGAAAGTCCAGGTAAGTTTCTCAGAAATCGAACTTTTGGAAGTAGAATCTACCTTCGCAAGGTGAGCCTCCACTATATGCTCATGTAGAGGGCTGTGTCCCCTTTCCTCAGTTACTTAATTATTCCAACCCTGTAGCTGCACCACCATGGAAAACAGAAAATAATTGGAGCTGGAATATATTATTGGTAGCAGGTGTGGGGTAGAGCCTCATACAATAGAAGTGGGGGATACCCAACAACAAAATTCATAAAGTGAAACTATTGATGTATTGCTGTTGTGGCATGTTGACCTCTGGGTCACTCATTTGCTATAGTCTGTCTGAGATAGGTGATATAGGTTTGTGTTGTTTGTTACAACAGGAGAAAAAGACTGTATGCTTTTCAATGTTATGGCTCAAATGAACTGGCTCTAAGGCTGATTTCCGCACACTGCTGGAGGTGAGATTTGTTATCCTGTTTTGCAATATTTTCTTTTTGTAACTCTGTCTTTTTCTAATGTGGAACTTTAAAAATTACAACTAGGGAAACCTGGCTGGTGACAGGTCCTTTCTTTCTGTCCATAATATAATAATCTGATTGAATACAAGGACTTCAGGGTACAAAAGTTGCGTGTCTGTGTGTGTGTTTGTATGGATGTATGTTTGAATATGTAGGCTAATAGTCTGGCTGTATGTTCTCCCTCTATAACTATGTTTTGTGAGCGACATGAGTATCATTGGAATGTAATGCTTTTTTGTATTCACTTTGTAGTACAACTTTAAATATCAAAATAGAAGTTTAAAGAAAATGTACCAGGAATCTGATTAGACTGAACCAAGTGACAAAAGAAACAGGCTGGAAAACCTTAATCTGTGTTATACAGAGGAGCGAGAGGTCAGAGGTGCCTTAATTGTTACTTATTAAGATATCCAGGCATGAGTACTTAGTGCCTTGGTTTAAAAAGGTGATATTGTAATATGAACTTAAACAGTGTGATGAGTAGGGTAGAAAGAACTAGAAGAAACAACAGTATCTGGAGAATAAAACTGCTCCTCAAGAAGATATTTCCAGTAAGGAACTGGCTAAACTACTCCATTACACATTTAAAAAAAAAAATGAACCAGTATAAAGGATAAGTGGACAAGTTCATGGGCTATCAGGTATATATATATATATATATATATATATATATATATATATATATATATATATATATATATAGTTAGCATTCAAAAATAATTAGTGCAGTGCAATGTTATGTAAAAAAGTGAGCAGAGTGAGTGAGTGAATGATGATGTCTGTGGAGGTGCTGAGTCAGGGACACACATAGCACGACTGAGCTATCAGGAAAATAGTGTGGCATGTATCACAAGCAAATGGCCATATAATGACATGCAGATGTGAGATAATATGCAAATAAGACCCTTAGTTTATGCTAATGATGGTATCAAATATGATAGAATTATACAGAACTATATAAATTTATTTGAATGGACTGTGGCAAACACCTATTCCAAACAAGATAATTTTCTGGTGAACAGGTGTACATTCCATGAGAATATGCTATGAACACCATATGTTCTAAATAAGCTCACACCCAACACATCACAGGTGGATCTTCCAGTGGCTAACCAACCTTTGCCTCCACAACTGAGACATAGTCAGCTACTACTGTTTGGACAAAGACACCATTCAAGAGCTTGCAGACATGTAATGCCTTGACATATAATCACAAGGGATGTGCAGAATGCCTCTTCCACTGGATATTAAGGTCTGTGTAAGTTTAACAATCCTTACTATGGGGACTGTGCAGTAACTGACAAGAGACATGATATGAGTTTTGCAGGGTTCAGCTTAATGAATCATATACCATTTCCTTGATGGGATGCTGCAGCATGTGGAGGGGCATATTTGGTCTCCACAGATCATGACTATGGATTATGACTCCCCCACCCACAGACTTCAGATAACAGAAGAGGTATCAGGCAACACTGAACTGCCACAGACTCATAACATTGTCAGACATGTATCTGGATTACTGAAAGTACAACTCCATTGCCTAGATACACATTGTGGTGTGCTGTAAAAATAAGGCTCTAGATGATTTGGTCATGTTGACTAATGTCTCCAAATGAGCATGGATATTTGCCTGTGATAAGTGGTTTGAGGACCTGGTCTACTCCGACCTATGCCAAAAAACCCATGATAATTATAGTAGGGGTGTATGTGCCCATTTGACTAGTGTGGCCCACCATAAAGCCTGACAGACCTGGGCCAATAAATTACTGGCTGGATGGTGTCTGGTTGCTCAACCTGGGTTACCTTGGATAGCTCTATTGAGTGAATGCTGGCTGTAAAACCAAACTGCCAAACATGAAGTAGGGCAGTGGATGTATAACTTATGGCAGCACAGCTAGATGGAATTTTGTAAAAAAATATATGTCATTTGTATATCAAACTGATTTATACAGACGCTTGTGGTAAAAATGTATTTGTGAGGTTTGCGTGTATTAAAATGTATCAACAGTGTGCCCTGCTGGAAGGAAAATAAATCTACATGTATTATTGTAACTGAATTAAAAGTATACATTGTAACAGCATATACTGGAAGGGAAGAGGTTAATCCACCTGACTTTAAAATACATCTGAAATTAAATTATTTTAATGGGTTAAGACATAAGAATGTTAGCCCACAGTTTTGAAGGGAACCAGAGATGCAATGCCTGTCCTAGAGATTAGATTCTAGCTATAGGATGAGTGGAATGGTTTTATGACATCCAGCAACTGCACCATATCTGAGCAATGCTCTGTCTGTGTGTATGTTAACACATAGGTGCTAAACCCTGACAGCTTCTGGCAGTGGGGTTTTCATGGGAACCAGACGTCAGATGACCAGATGTATGTGATGTCATTCTGTACAGAAATAATGTTTTAATATTAGAGGAGATTGAAGTCTCTGGGGTATTCTGTATTCTGTCTTGGATCTCACAACAAGGATCACTTACCCATCTTTCCTTACTCTATTCAGTAAGTAGGAACAGTAATTATTTTAGTCAATCGGGAATAGATAGCGAGAATAATTAAATACTGTTTTTCCATAACTGTGTAAAACTTTCCATCTGTGTTATTTTTAATATCAGGTGTACATAAAACTCTGGTATTTACTGTAAATAGATATTTAGTATTTTCATATTCTTTTATTATTTATTATTACACATATTTAAACTTCTCATTGTGGCTGGTCCTTTTAGAAAAATACTTAAGTTTTGAGAATATAAGCATATATTTATTTGGTGATAACTCTGGCCACTCCTGAAAGCCTTGCTGTTTGGTCAACATTACCATTTGTATTAATATTAACTTCACTCAGTATAATTGGATACATTTTTAAGAGCCTTATAGTAGCTGGTAGGGGTTCTGGTGGCAGTAATAACGACCTTATAGTCTAGGCAGAAAGGGGGCATAGCAGGTGAATCTGTGCCAGCCTTTCCTAGGTGTGTGTGTGTGTGTGTGTGTGTGTGTGTGTGTGTGTGTGTGTGTGTGTGTGTGTGTGTGCGTGTGTATGTGTGCAAATCAAATCTCAAAGAGTGTGTGTGTCAGCT
The DNA here is from genome assembly GCF_019279795.1 of Protopterus annectens. Lineage (NCBI taxonomy): Eukaryota > Metazoa > Chordata > Ceratodontiformes > Protopteridae > Protopterus > Protopterus annectens. The sequence continues at coordinate 1,469,125,442 of NC_056735.1, forward strand.
GCTTGGAGCAGGGACACAAAGCACTGGTTTCACAGAGAGGGTGTGGGAGGACTTAGCTTGGTACCCCAGATAAGGACTCAGCTCTAAGCTGTGCCAGTGGGGAGTCTTATTCGGGGTCTGGGCAGATAGAGAGAGGAACCAGTCCCTGGACTGAGTGTGTTCCCTGGGTGCTGTTAAGGGAAATTGTGCTCGATGCAGAGACATCTCCATCTGAAAATACTGAGTGTATCCATTTTTATTCCAAGTGAACATCCCTCTCCAGTGTCAGTGGTGAGGATTCAGGCTCCTTGATTACTGGCCCAGAGTGGGGACATCACATGTTACACTCAATGTAGGTTCATTGACAAGATGGAGCTTGGAAGTGGATAACATGATGCTATGGGGGCGGCTTGACATCTTATGTATCCAGGAGACAAAAGAGAAGGGCAGTGCAGCAAAGCCACTTGGATTGAGATCCAGAGTCTGCTACTCAGTAGGAGGGCAGGCTAGAAATGGTGTCAGGATAGTGGTAACTTCAATTGCAGAAAAGGTAAAAAAAGAACAGATAATGCTTGTTTGGGCATATGTGCAGAAAAGTAGAAGACAATCTGGCGAAGAAGGTTTGGGACAGACTGAAAGAAGGCAAGAGAAAACAAGGGTGTCCAGCCAAGAAGTGGATGCATTTTGTGAGAGAAGACCTGCGACAGTCAGATATGAGTGTTGAACAAGGTAGGAGGGTGGCACTGAATAGAAAGAGATGGCGGCAGTTGACACAACACCCTGACTCCAAGTAGAAAATGGGAAAAAGGGGGTTGATGATGATGATGAATATGGTGGTATGCTGCTGTATGCTTCAGAATCCTGCAGCAATATATTCATGATATGTGCCATGTTGCATAACTTGGTGCAATGAAAATAGCTATAGCTTAGGGATGCTATCAAACTGCTTGATAGATCAAAGCCATAAATGATGGAAGAGGTAGTTGAGTTGTCACTTGGAAATTAATGTAGTGGAACCCATGTGAGGGTGAGGTGGGTGCAATACATGATGGCATTCGCAAAGATGCAATGTCTAGTCCACAATTATGGGCCATGACAGGAATGGCACAGAATAATACTGATGTATGCAATTATACACCCAGCTCATGTTATACAGGGCATTGTCTGGCCCACATGTGTCAGCCATTACCTAACCCACACATGTATAATAGGTGGCAAGGACACTGTCATCATCATTATTTGCACAAATGGGGTGACTGACAGAAAATAGCAATGCTAACATAGGTGGAAGATTGGAAGTGTTATGGGAAGTGGATGCAGTAGCCATGAACATGAGTGGGTGGTTGGATGGGAGTTGAGGATCAAATGTTCTTGTGATGGATTGGTGCTTCCAAGAGTGTTTTGCTGGTTGGATGGCCATGCAGTACCAGGATGGGATGCATTCTGTACATTAGATGTTTATCACTCCACGAGCATCTGCACAATTCCCACATATGGTCTCCCATGCTTAAAAGTGATAGAGTGTCAGTGTCCACATGGATGGTCACACAGTAGCAGTCTACACTGTACACTGTGTGATGACAAAGGTTCTGTGAAACTGTGTGGTTGCATCCACAGTGGATCCAGATGAGTGTTAGCCACAACTATGTGACTGTTTCTGTCTGGGGAAGAGGCAGCCATTGAAAGTAGGATGGCCAATTCAGGCCCTGGCACAGTGTAAGACAGCTGTGGAGGCCTGACTGTATACCATGTATATAACCTCTGGCATGGCTATGACAATCAATAGCCACACACATCTTTGAGGTTGTAGTAAATGTCAAGTGGCCCACCACTGCTCTCAGGCATGCCAGCTCCTGCTCTGTAAATGTCATGTCATTGTGAAGGCATTGAAAGTCATCATACATTTCCTCTTGCATGCTGTGTATCACACTGATTATCTCTGAAATCATATGAATCAGACCTCTTAAGTTCTTTGCCCCAAAATTCTGGTCAAAGCCAAAAATATTGCAGGGACAAAAGCTGAAAATCAGGGATTACCATTTAAATGTTATTGTAATTCACTTAGAAAGTCACTAGAGCAACATATTCTGCATCAGTATGTGTTTTCTGAACAATAAGTTGCATAAAATTCTAATGTCTGACAATACTGAGTGATTGTAATCCTCAGTGATTTATCAGACTGCCAAACATTTTATAGGGGAAAGGGCAAAATGTAAGGTAAAATCAGGGGTGTTCTGCAGCATTCTGGACAATTTAGAGTAATGGCATGAGTATAGTCTGTCTGCACCAGAATCACTGCATCTGCTGATTGATGCCTTGCATGTGCAGGAATCATGGCAGCGATGCCCACATATGTGCCTTTATCCTGTGCTGTGTGTACACAGCTCAGAGGTAGCAGCACTCTGATGTTGTATGTGTGATAAGGTGTTTTTACCTTGAACAGGCTTACAGGAAGGCCAACCAGCACTAAATGCAGGGATACCAGAGGCACAGCAGGCTCAACAACAAGTATATTACCAGAGGTGGCTGGCACTCTTCCTTTCACTCTTATTAATACAGAGAGAGAGAACACATACCTGTGAATATGACTAAACATATGTGACAACCCCACCACCATGTAGTGCACTCACTACTATATGCTAGTTGTCTGCAAACACAAAGATTGCATACATGTCTCATGGTGCTGCTGTTACTATTGCATCCGTGATGTACCTGGAGGACAGATATGTGTCTATTTCCCATCAGTACAGTAGTACCAAATACACCAAAAGTGACGGTTCACTTTACCGTCTCAGCTAGTTTAGAGAAACCAGATGCAGACTATACTCGAATAAGGCATGAAAGTTAAATCCACAATCTTGAAGTTTATTATGAAAGACCAGGAACAAATAATTTCATGCTAATATACACACTGCTGTTAAGCGCTTTCATTTGCAATACGCAAACTTCTTCAGAACAGCTGTTAAATTCAAAACACAGAACATTTAAAATCTTTTTGGCGCCAAAACTTCTTATATGCTTCATTTAAAGTGCAAGTGCTCCATTTAATTATGAACTGACAAAAATCATATCTTATATATACAACACAAACCTATGATACAACTCATCAATAAAAATATGTAATAATAATATTATATAAGACATATAAAATATTATACTGTGCTATTAAAATATAATTTAAAACCTATCAATAAGAATATATACAATTGTGTAACTTCACTAAATACAACCTATTAACCAGTATCAACACTACATTAAAAACGGTTTTATAGATACATAATCGTTGATACCTGGTTCTTTAGTAGCATCTGTTAATATCTGCCAGATGCTTTCTTTTTTACCTAAAGTAGTTTTTATATCTCCGCCCCTATTATTAAATAAAACCTGATCTATTATGGCAAAACTGAACTTATGATGAGCACCATTCTTTTCTATATGCCTGTACAAAGCATTTTTTGTATCATGAACTCTAATTCTATATTCGTGATCATAAATTATTTTCTTAAAATTCCTCTCAGTTTTTCCTATGTAATAGGCTGAATATGAAGAACATGATGCTAGATAAGTTATATTCTTTGAATTTCAATTCCCTTTCTTAAATGTAATATATGTCCTATTTACATTTTTCAATTTTATACCTTCGCTTTCATTTATAAACTTACATCGACTACACATTCCACATTTAGTGGTAGCCCTCTTTGTGTTGTTATTTATTGACTTTCCATTACTTTCTTTTTGTAATAGTCTCTTTATATTCATCCCCATATTAAAAATAAACTTTGGCTTGTCACCTAATACTTGCTGAAATTCATCAGCAAGTGTAAGATTCTGCCAATATTTATTAATAATAGTTATAATTTCATTCACAAATGGTGAATAAGTTAGAGAACATAATCTTCCCGTTATTATGTTCTTCTGGGTATTATCTTGTTTTAGATCTAATTCCTGCCCTATTCCCAATACTGGGACATATTTTTTACCCCATTCCTTTATTACATAAGTTGGTAAGGTGGTATTGTGTTATACAATACAATAGATTATGTAAATGAAATTCAAAAGTTATTGATTGAAACTGGTAATTATGAAATTACATCAATTAATGAAATCAACATTAGCTATAGAAGAATAGATATGGTAATAGAGGAATATTTATTAGATGGGAGAATAACAGAATAAATCTATGAATTTATAAAAAATGATTCTCCCACTCTAACAACCATAGTAGGAATACCTAAGGTCCATAAAAATGTTATTAGACCCCCATTTCATCCTATAATATCAGGGAGTAAATCTAAAACATTTAATATAGGAGTTGTTATAGATCATTGGGTTAAACCCTCATATAAGAATATAAAGCATCTTATTAAATATTCTTGGGTTTTTCTTTCTCAATTGACTACAGAAAAATGGGACAAGGATCTAATTTTTGTAACAATAGATGTTGTGGATTTATTCTCAGGTATCCCAAGAGAACAAGGGTTAGACTATTTTTGTAATAGTCTTACAAAATATTCGAATATGGGAGGGAATAAAATCAATTTAATAATGGACATGATGGAATTAGTATTAAATAATAATTTCATATATTATGAAGGGGAATATTACTAACAAACAAGATGTGTTGCTATGGGCGCATCATGAGCCCCAATTTTTGCTAATATGGTAATGCTAGAGTGGGAGAACAAGTTCCTTTTTAATTGTAGATATTATCAATATATAACTCATTATACTAGGTTTCTTAATGATATATTTATTTTGTAGAAGGGACCAGTTAACCTGATTGATGAATTCCTTATATACCTTAATAGCACAAGTGGATTTTTAAAATGTACTCATAATGTGGGTCAAGAAGGGATACCATACTTGGACATGTATATAAAGAATACCAAAAGTGGTTTTCAGTCCGAAATTTATCGAAAGAAAACCTTCTCAAATGGATACATAGAATATACAAGTCAACATCAGAGACATATATTAAAAACTATTTATAAGGGACAGTGTATCCGAGCAGCGAGAATGTCTTCTAATTATGACACCATGATTAAGGAAATAATAAACATTAAATTAATGTTTTATAACAGAGGGTATCCAGAAGCTTTATTGAATGATATATCAACTTATGTAATAAAGGAATGGGGTAAAAAATATGTCCCAGTATTTTCTTAAACCTTTTTTTCCAGTTATGGAAGTTTACAATTCATGATCATGGCTACTTAAATTATTACTGATACTGCTCAGGAACTGATTCATGATCAGGGCTACTTAAATTATTGCTAATACTGCTCAGGAACGATTCATGATCAGGGCTACTTAAATTATTGCTAATACTGCTCAGGAATGAGTCATGATCAGGGCTACTTAAATTATTGCTGATACTGCTCAGGATCGATTCATGATCAGGGCTACTTAAATTATTGCTGATACTGCTCAGGAACCGATTCATGATCATGGCTACTTAAATTATTGCTGATACTGCTCAGGAACGATTCATGATCAGGGCTACTTAAATTATTGCTGATACTGCTCAGGAACCGATTCATGATCAGGGCTACTTAAATTATTGCTGATACTGCTCAGGAAGCGATTCATGATCAGGGCTACTTAATTTATTGCTGATACTGCTCAGGAAGTGATTCATGATCAGGACTACTTAAATTATTGCTAATACTGCTCAGGAAGTGATTCATGATCAGGGCTATTTAAATTATTGCTGATACAGCTCAGGAACCGATTCATGATCAGGGCTACTTAAATTATTGCTGATACTGCTCAGGAAGCGATTTATGATCAGGACAACTTAAAGTATTGCTAATACTGCTCAGGAAGCGATTCATGATCAGGACTACTTAAAGTATTGCTAATACTGCTCAGGAAGCGATTCATGATCAGGACTACTTAAAGTATTGCTAATACTGCTCAGGAAGCGATTCATGATCAGGACTACTTAAAGTATTGCTAATACTGCTCAGGAAGCGATTCATGATCAGGACTACTTAAATTATTGCTGATACTGCTCAGGAAACAATCAGCATCTTCACTACTGCACCGATTATCCTCACTAACAACAAAATGAAAAACAAAACAAAAACTATACCCAGACAGTTAGACAATGGACCCAATTCTAGCATTTTAAACTAACTACAAAAGAAACTAAACTATAAAAGTAACAAATTCTACCCTCACTAAATCACTGAAGTACATCAAATAAATGAACAGTTCTGCAAAAAAGGCCAACTAGAATTTTCCTCAGATGCAAAGTATGCCTGCCTGGTATTGGTATCTTGCAGCATGCTTCTGCTGTGAAAGTGGCGGTGCTGAAATTCATGGTACCCACTAGTTTTATTGAGTAATGAAGGAAACAGCTTGGGAATAAGCATATGCAAATTCTGCATAATGACAAGCAAATGGAGGCATGCAGGCTAATGAGATGGGAATAAATGCCTCTGAAAGCAGCTCATAATTCATCGATTTAATAAGTGATAGACATAACAAGTTGTGTATGACTATAAGTGTAAAAAAATAGAAGAATTTGTGAAGTGCAGCAAGACATGCTAGAAACTGCAGCAGTGATAAAGCAGCAGCAAACTGTCTATAAGTGCTGCTTCCTTTCACCTGCTAATGCAACACAGAAGTAGGTGGTAGGAATGAAAAGGGTTCTATCAGTGTATCACCAGCTAACTAGACCATTCTTGAGTGGACAGAGCTATTATATGGGTTTTGGCTGACATATATTCCCCAGGAACTGGATCTGGTGGAATACATGGACTTCCTATAGTGGACATTAAAGTATAAATAGCAGTTAATGACCTCAGCAACCTTGCAAAAAGAATCAGGGGACACATTAGGCATATCATAAGTGATGGCCTGCAGAATATTCAACACATCTCTTGGTACAGTACGTCTACATGTGGATGGATGAGCATTTGTTTCCCCAGCACACCATGGGGGGGTGTGCAAAGAAAGAGTGAGAGACACACACAACCATGTATGACTTCTATGACACCATATGCCTCCCTGAAGAACTGGGTGCTAAAGCTTGCACTTTTATGGCAATGAAGCTTCCACCTGATATCTGTGAACTGCAGTATGTTAGTTGGAAGGGCTATTATTCTATTGATTACTAGGTAGTGTGCACTGCACAGGATCTCTTAACCAGTGTGTCTTCAGGTACCCTGGTAGTGTGTATGATTCGAGCATCTGGCACACAAGTCATCGATATCTCCTTTTTTTGCACAGTGAAATTCCACAGGGCCACCCTTTGGTAAGTGCAGACACTTAGTTAATCAGAGATGTACAATGCCAAAGACAATGTGTAAAATTGTCACCCCCCCCCGCATATATTCTTATTATGGTACAGGAGATGCCAGATACTCAGTGAAGCACAGGTTAATGATACCCATATAGAACACACAATAAATGGTTGAACTGCAGTAGAACACCACACATGGGCAAACAAGATACAATGCATTCTCAGCTTGCTGAAGCCATAGTGCTGCCTGGATACACCTGGAAGACACTGCAGTTCACCTCTGCCATAGCCTGCAAGATATTCACACCATGCTACATTCTACATAATATGATTACTAGGAAGCATGCAGACCACCACCCATCCTTATTACCTCTGGACCTGGTACAGTAGCCCCTGTCGCAATCAACACACCAACCACAGCCAGTGACAACAGTGAGGCTGTGACACAGCAAGTAGTTGTATTACCCCCCCCCCCCCAGACAGAGATAGACAAAGTATGAAGAAGTCCAGTTGCATGGGCCAACAACAAGCACAAAGTGTCAGTCTGGTAACACACAAATGTATAATGCATGTATGGTTAGTTAAAGGCTATGGTATACAGTGCAAAGTTTTGCCACACTACACTAACTGTACACTGTTCTGAGTGAGCAGACAACACAGACATTAACACATACCTTCTTCCTCCTACTTTTACTTTTCATACTTATAGTCTTGCAGCTTTAAATATTTACAGGGGTTCATAAAGGTTAACACAAAGTATAGACTACACATGGACATTATAATCTTTCTGAGTGACTAGAAAGCACAAAAAGTTGATAAGAATTTTACTGAATACATATTATGTACACTTAATGTAGGCTTTATTGAATCTGGCCCTATGAATCAAACATCTCCACAGATGTCACATAGGAGGGAGGGAGGGTGGAGTTGGTCATACTTAATTAATTAATTTATTTATTCATTCGTTCATTAATTTATTAAATGTATTTATTATTTGGTAACCCAAGATGGTGGACTGACCCAGAGACCCTTTGCAACACTGACCTGCACAGGTGCCAAGAGGCACAATGACAAATGTCTGATAAAACAGCCTGGGTGGGTGGACATGTCCAAGTAGGTGGAGATGGAAATTATGGCAAGGGGAAGTCTGTGTCATAAATAATGTTTTATGGTGACAGGGAGGGAGGGAGAATAGGATTGGAGGTGTTAAGTTGGCATCATGTTTAAGGTGTTTACCTCACAGACCTAAGGTACTGGGTTTGATTCTCACCTCTGAGGGAACTTGGCTCAGCTTAAAATAGCCCATAGGGGCAGCTAGCCTAGTATTTACCTATGAGCCTATGAAATAATGGCCTTGTACAAGGAGTACTCTGTGTCATAAACACTCTCCTTTAATAACAGGGAAGTGGTAGAACTAGAGGATTGTGGTCTGGAACAACTGTGCAGATTAGATGTGATAGAAGTAGAGTGTTGTTCCATGACTGGGGCCTGTATAGTGTCTGCTTGTGAGATGTCCTGCTCCTGGAGGCTGTTGTAATTTGTTTTGCTCCTGGAGGATGGCAGGCATTTCTTACCATGCCATAAGTTGGTGGATTGAGATACCTCTAGACCTGCAGTAGCAGATTGTATACACAGTGGTGGCTTCCTATGTGACCATCCTATGTACATACCCAGCCCTCACCATAGACAACATTGCTGGACAAATAATAGCGTATCTTGCTGTCCTCCACATAGAGGTTGGTACAGCATCAACATGTGCTACCATAGCTGTCATGAAACGTAGCATGACATCATACTTGAACTCCAAGGCTTCAGCAAAGCATTTCCAGAGCTATTTGACTTCCTCACTGAAGTCATGGGCAACACCAATCATTTCCATGTTGGCATGTATAGCAGCAGACTATACATGGATGATAGCCCTGCACATTTGCTGACTGAGCCATAGCACCACCTGCCTCTTGGAGGCAGATTGTGAGATGTGATGGCACCAGGAACCCATACTAGAATGCTCTATGGTGAGACTATGAACATGTGCTGCCATGGTGTACATGCATGCAGCCAGAAGAGTTAGCATGTGGAGGCATGCTCCCTTTGGCAGGCAGCATACAGCAGAACATGAAGAGGGAAGGTGTGCTCCACTGGAGGATTTGCAGGTGGGTCTGAAGGATCAGCCAGCTGGCTCATTCTCCACTACTCATCTGTTGCTGTTTGGGGAATACATGTGCTGATGGGGTATATAAGCAGCCTGGCTCAAGGAAGGCCAGCCCCTGCTCCAAGGAACAAAAATAGCAGTGTATATACAGGCAAAGGAGCTGCTGGGGAAGGTCCTGCAAGAAATAAAAGGCAAGAAAAAAATCATGACCCAGTCAACAAATAGGAAAGGTAATCTCCCTTGGTGGCTGCTTGCTCCAGGCCAGCAAGTAAAAGTGCTTGTGGTTTCCCACCATTATTTATATTGGCTTTTAGTGATAGTCTGTGCAGCTTGAGTAAGAGTGGTTAAAGACTGAAGTGCACTGTGCTTTTAACTTTTGCTGACTTCATATTGTACTTTTCCATAATAGATCAATATGGCAGTCACAGCTTTTTGGGGAAATCCTGCAGTTTACTCAGATAAACCGTTGCCTGGCCAGACCACTTTTTTTACAGGCAAAATTCTCTATAGCCAGGTTTAAAACAGTAATCTCCTGTTATTTGTCTACAAATATATATATATATATATATATATATATATATATATATATATACATACACATATTAAAGAAAATAATTATCCTATTCAGTAATGAAGCTATATAATTACCTTCACTGAAAGACTGCTCAATATCAGACAAAGTTAAATGGTTTGTTAATGAACCAGTGTGTTGTATGTCTTTCTCTTGCTTAAGAGCAGATTAGTATATCTGACATAGATAACTTAGCCTCTCAGCTTCTGTTTCTGTTGCTAAAAACAGGAAATGTGGGTTGAGAAAAGCCTTCCTGTTCAAACAAATAATGTCTGCAACAGGAACCACACCATCTATATACTTTAGCATGTGAAAATTCTTCTATTTACTTTTAACTGGGGTGGAGGGAGTTTTCTCAGACTCTTACAAAAATGTCATGTGACCACAACAAGAAGCATACTATCTAAGTACCATAGCTTGTGAAAATTCTTATATTTACTGTTAACTGGGGTGGAGTGAGTTTTCTTAGGAGTCTTACAAAAATGCCATATTCTGTACCAGAGAGCCGAGGTCACAAGGTAAAAGCTGGTAACATATTATGGGCCATCAAAAAATACCTCTCAACTGTACAGATTTTTGCAGAATGTCCAGATTTTTGCCTTATATTTTTAGTTCATTTTTCATAAAATTGTGGTTTTCTGGCAAATTAGTGGCAAATCATTAAAGACTGAAGTTAAAAAATAATGATAGGCATTTGAGTTTTAGACATCAAACCCTTCAGAAAATCCATGCTAATGCAAAACCTAATATTATATCAACTTTCTAAATTTGTAAGAGCAATATTTAAAAAATGTTCCTATTTGTACCACTTTTTTCATGGCTTTGTCCAGATTTCTTATTCTAAGAGGTTGAGAGGTATCTGAAAATAACACTGTATCTATGGCTTTTGTAGTGCACTGATGGCAGTATTGCCAGAATTCTTCACTGTAAATATTACATCATGAAGGAGCATGAAAGATAAAGGTGGGTTTGACTATGGAGATATATTTAATATCTCAAACATTCTTTACAAATGTCACTGTCACTGGAGTGTCAAAGATTCCCTTGGGCAGCCAAAGTATAAGTCACCCAAATCAAAGCTGTTTTTTTCTTGGTTAGAAATAACTAGCATTTCATTTTTTATAGAAATTTCTAACTGAAGATGAATTTGTGATCATTGTTTGAACATGGTAACATGGGATACACAACATTGCTGCCAAAATGTTACCTCAAAAAGGAGACATACAATAAAAACAAGGCATTTTTGCAGAAAGATGAGCTCCCTGTACCTGCATGTTGGGTGCTATGACTCCAACGTTCCCAACCCACTACTCTCTATAAAGTAATTTCAATGTCACATGGGCACATGGGTAAGGGGATATTTTCATTTCCTTCAAAGTTTTTAGAGCACAAAAATCAGTTCAAATGCAGTTTGTGAGTACACGGCGGACTGACAAAACTGGAATGATTAATTGTGCTTTGACTCTGCTAGACAAGATCAATAATTTTCATTTAGTACACAAAAACTTGTTTACTAAACGTTTAGCTAGACTATTAACTTCATAGAACCACAACAAACATTTTAGTGTTTTTTTTACTGTGGTATCACAAAGTCAGTCTTTTTCTATTAATATCAAAGGGTTTTACACTGTACAGTTAATTCACGGCATACATAAATATGTAATATATTAGGCAAATTAACTCTGAGGTTTTATTTATTTGAATTTGTTTACCAGGGTAGACCACTGATTTCCATGGACCTTTTTTAGATTCAGTCTGGGACACCCATCTGTTTAAGTGACTTGTTCAGAGTCATACACTTAGTAATAGAGACTGAAGGAATCAAACCCTGGACCACTGGAAACAGCTGTTAACAGCTCCTTAATCCCCTGTGCCAACTATCAGACAAGTTTAGATAAATGTTCTGCACTTGATAACTAAGCCATAAATGCATTTGCCTGTGGCTTCAGGGATCAGATCGAGAGACAGCCTAAACCTTCATCCAGCAGAAAGTTCGGTATTCTGTCTAATCCATATCTTTTCTTTAGATCCAAACTTCTGAAGTGTATCAGTCATCATCATCCATGACTTACTTGTGCTAATGCCATATCTGGGAACATTTTAAAGGGGTGCACTCTCAGAAAATGTGTATAACAGTGCACTTCCACATGTCAGCACTGCTTTAATGCAGGGAAGTGTGGCCCTTTCAACTTCCTTGTGAGTATTTTCTTTACTAGAATCATCAGAAAATTTGCTAAGGCACAACCTCACTAGATCAGTTCAGTTATTTTGTTGCGAAAACAAATAGACAAATACATAAATAAATCTGAGCTTTTTTAAAGTTGTTTTAGGTTTTAACTTTCTGATATTTAACCCCCACCCTTGAGTGGGTTTTGTTCATACTGAGCTGAACAGAGGAAGGCAAAGCCACAACGTCATGCTGAGATTTCAGATGATTAGAGGCTTCTGAGCTTCCTAAAAAACATAAGTTGACTGTTTCATGGTTATTTTTATTTCTTCCTGGCTTTTCCCTGTTAGGGGTCGCCACAGTGGAACTCCGGTCCGCTAATGATTGGCAGTAGAGTTTCACAGTGCTGAGGTGCCAGCTCGGCGCCCAACCTTCAATGAACACACGCCCATTCATACATGTCTTTTGAAAACCAGTCGACCATGGGGAGGACATGCAGACGCCACACAGAAGGCACTCCAGCCAAGAATAGAATGGGAGAACATCTTGCTGTGAGGCAACAACGCTACCGCTGCACCATCACGGCTTTACTACTTCATGCTTATTTTTACAATTTATTGCTTATTCTTACCATTTATTGTACTTTTTATTGTCTGCTGCCAACTTTTTGTACTGTATTTTATTACTATAAACAAACTGTACTGTAGAGCTTTTTAGCCATTTTCACTGTTTGAAAGGTATTAACTGGAAAGTTTCTCCATTTGTTAAGCATCTGTTTTTGTTCTGATTTTCCTGCCAAGGAGTGTATCATGCAACTTATTTGTCTGCAGTTAAAAACTTTAAGAGTCTCCTTGCTCTTTTTTTATAACTTTTATTTAGTATCTCATTACAGGTTTTCTGCTATGTTAAAACATTTCCGTATTGTTTTCTGCCTAAAATAGTGTAGCTAGTAGCTGTAGCATAGTCCAGAATTAGGGCTGCTGTTTCTGGGCTTGGTTGTTTGTTTGTAGTGGATGTTTGTTCTGAGCACATTTTTCAGGCCATCTTGGATTAGAAAGGGCCCTTCTGCATTCTAATGAGAGAATTATGTTGATTGGTCCCTGGCTGGTAAAGGTTGCCTGATCTAGGGCTTGGAGTAAGCAAGTCATTGGTCCTTTTGAGCTTTTTTTTAAGTTATTTTAGGTTTTAACTTTCTGGTATTTAACCCCCACCCCTGAGTGGGTTTTTGCTTGTTCATACTGAGCTGAACAGAGAAGGGGCACAGCCACAACTCTGTGCTGAGATTTTAGATTACTAGAGACTTCTGAACATCCTAAAAAACATAAGGTGTCTGTTTTTTTTTGCTTATTTTTACTATTTATTGCTTATTTGTACCATTTATTACAGTTTTTATTGTCTGCTGCCAACTATTTTACTGTAGTTTATTACTATAAACAAACTGCACTGTAGTAGTACAATTGTCTGCATTACTGGGCCTGTTAAATAATTTTAATTACTGATTTCTCTGTAAACCTTTTTTAGCCATTTTCACTGTTTGAAAGGTATTAACTGGAAATTTGCTCCATTTGTTAAGCATCTGATTGAGTAGCATACTCTGGATACAGGTTTGCTGCATCCAGAACTGTTTGTTTTTGCCTTCTGAGTTTCTGGCAGCCATCTTCTGTTTGCTTTCTGTGCTTCTGGCAGCCAACTTGTGTTGGTAGGGGCCTATCTTCTCTGCTAGTGGGAGTAGCAGGACTGCCTGGACCTTGTCTGGTGCAAGCTGATTGGTAAAGAGAGTGGTGGAGGCTAGCATGATTGGTTAGATTTCTGTGTTACTAGAATCTTCTCCTTTTTGTTGTATTTAAACCCTACGTTTGAGCTGGTTTGGGCTTGTTTGTGCATCGCACACTACAGCTGCACTGTTTTTAACCCATTGGGAGGTATTCCAGCTGCAAATATTCCCTAGTAGCACTTGTGTCATCACCTAGTAATACTGATCTTAGACCTTCCACTCTTTACTCCCTTGCCTCTTTCTGGCCTCCTTCCCTCAGATTCTGACAAATATGGATGGAAAATTTTCTACAGTTTCTCCTGCCAGTCTGGTTGATATGGGAATCCTGAGACAGTGTAGCAACTGCCTTTTGTACATGGACAACCATCTACTACTATCACCTAAGAATACAATTTGTGAGAGATGCAATTACATTAAGAACCTAGAGTCTATGCTCTCTCCCTTACAAGCCAGTGAATCTGGCACTGAGAAGGATGTCAACACAAACACCACCCACACCTACACCACACACTCCCAAACATGTGAAGATCCTCAGCAAAAACATACCCAAACAAAAGAGACCTCCGAGGATAAACACACACAAACTACACAGCCCACCACAACACACAACATGCATAGTCCACACACCTGTATTTCACAGCCACTAAGGCCTAACCATAAACCCAACATATCAGTAATAGGAGACTCTGTTGTGAGACACACAGATGTGCCCCTCACCAGGCTGGATAAGGAGAAAGTCATGGTTAGTTTTTTGTCAGGTGCCAGTATCCACCATATCACACATGCACTCAAGTCTCTCACCAACAGGTACCATTATGACTCTGTCATAGTCCATGCTGGTGGGAATGATTTGAGATGTACCTCCCTGGACTATATGAAGAGAGACATGATCAAGCTCACTGAATATGTGTCCCAGGCAGGTATGTGCCTAGTCTTAAGCAGCATTCATCCATCACCCAGAATGATGCCTCAATACAAACAGAAAATGATTGACTTTAACGTGAATGTTTAATGGAATGGACCATTCCCCATTCTGGTATTATAGACAAGCTCCCCAGCCTGAACATAAATCCCTATGTCACAAGATGGGTTACCGATTGGCTCATGGACATAACCCACATGGTGATAGTTGCGGGAGCTAGGTCTGACTCTAAACCGGTTACAAGTGGTGTTCCACAGGGCTCAGTCCTAGGATCCCTCCTGTTCGGCATATACTTCTCAGAGGTACAGTCAAGCACAGAAGGACTATGGCTGACCAGGTTCGCAGACAACTGCAAACTAGGGGTTACAATTGACTCTCTGGCTGACACAAACATCCTCCAAAATGGTCTCACTGAGACAGATACTTGGTGTCAAAATCATGGCCTCAAGCTAAATGTCAAAAAATGCATAGTCATCTCCTTTGGAAAAAACAAAGTACACACAAACTACCATATAGGTGGTAGTCCCCTAAATATGGAAAACGTAATAAGGGATCTGGGGACCCAAGTAGATAGTAATCTCTCCTCTGATAATCACATTGACAAAGTGGTTAAAAAATCCTTCTATGTGGCCCACCTAATCACAAAAGGGTTTGCATCCAGATCAAAAGAGGTCATTGTGCCCCTCTACTCATCACTCATCAGACCCATCATAGAGTACAATGCTCCATTTGGGATGTACCTTACAAGACACCTGCAACAGCTGGAAAGACCACAGATGTACCTCACTAACAGGATCACTGGCCTCAAACAGATGCCCTATGCAGCTCGACTGAAGAAACTCCAGCTGTACTCGGTTGCATACCACCTACTCAGAGGTGATCTCTGCCTGACATACAAGGCCATGTCCAACCCAGAATTGATGGACATGCTCCATCTAAAGAAAACCTTATCCCCTCGAGCCACACACTCTAGGGATCTAAACCTCACCACAACAATAAATAGAACATGCTAGAGGGATAGATTCCTGTCCTAGAGACTTCCCATGCTTTGGAACATAATTCCAGTCTACATTAGACAGAGCTCCTCGCTAACACTCTTCAAGAGAAACCTTGACGAGTGGACCGGAAACAGAAAGTTTACCCCGGGGATCACTTCAGTGACTCTGCTGGACAGAGGCACAGGGAACTAATCTAAGGGGGTGGTGAAAGCCAACACATTCTGGCTAGGCTTATAAATGCCTTTGGGCAGATAGCCTAGTACCTACCTATGAACCTATAACAATTGGCTTAGTTTCTGGTGTCATTCCAAGGGGATCCAGTATCTGACAGCATGGGAAGACATGATCGACAGACCATGATGCTTTACCAGAGATGGCCTGCATCTGTCTCCCTTGAGCTTCAGGCTTCTGGCAAAGGCTCTTTCCTCTCCCATAGTGCCTTTTTTAGACAATGCTATGAGGACAAAACTACCAACACAAAAATTTAATCAAAACTCAAATTAAAGATCAAGCTGCTAAATGCTAGGAGACTAAACATGAAACTGCACTCATTGCAAGCATTCTTAACCATGGAAGATGCTGACATTTATGCAGTCATAGAAACCTGGTTCAAAGCTGTGGAGAGCACCCCAGTCATACAGGTTACTCATCCTATCATACATTCAGACCCCAAGCCATGGGCAGCAAAGCAAAAGGAGGTGAAGTTCCAATATATATTAAAGACATGCACACCTCCAGGTTGGTTAAACAGTATGACGCACATGTGACACTCCAGGTGCAGTTACCCATTGACAAGACTCCTATTCAAATCATAGCTAGATACAGGCCCCCAACTATGACTCAAGATGCCCACTCCACCCATCTGGATCTCTTCAAATCTATCAAAATTCAACCCTTTACCCTGATCTTGGGTGACTTTAACTATCCAACCATAGATTGGAAGAACTATTCATGCCAAAACACAAATGCCCAGAGATTCCTTGATTTTGTTAATGCAAATGCCTTAGACCAGCTGGTCAACACCTCCAAAAGAGGTGATAATATTTTGGACTTGGTATTATCCAACATGAGTAACCACTGAAGCAACTCCACAGTGTCATCCTCCCTGGCAAGATCCGACCATAAAGTGGTCACTTTCAAAGTCACCTTCACCCCGACCCCCCTAGCTAGGGTGAAACAAAAAAAACTTCTCCAAAGCTGATTACCTCCTGAGGTATAAACAATGTCACAGCTCCCTCCCGCTCTGTAGGAACTGGCACAAATTCCAAACCTACACCAAAGTACTATACGAGTATTTATATAGCTGCATGAAATCAGGAATACCCAACAGGGCAAAATCCTCTTCCTCAAGGAAGAATAAACCTGTCTGGTGGACATATGCAATAAATAAATTCTATAATAAAAGGAAAAAATTGCTTTCCAGGACCAAGAAGGAGTAGCTGCCTAATTGGAAGCATTCTCTCCTTAGCCTGAACAAGCAAATAGGAGCACTAGTGAAATTCTCCAAAACTAACTTCGAAACCAAACTGACCACATCTACTAAAGACAATCATAAGGCCAAGACAATCATAAGGCCTTCTTCAGATATGTCTGCAATCTCAAACAAAGCACATAGCTCTACTCAGAACTGGTGGTAAAAGACACCACATACACAAATGTCGTAGATCTAGCCAACCTGCTGGCAGACAGGTTCAGCAAAAACTTCACCCCTCTGTCACCCCCATCAATAAATCAGGACATCCCCAACACCTGCTCCCTCCCCTTATATCTGGGGAGAAACTCATCACTGCCCCCTCAAAGGCAAAAAATACAGCCTCCATGGGACCTGATAACATCCCGGGCTACATCCTACATGAACTCAGGCAGGATGCAGCACCATTAGGCACCCTATTCAACCAAAGTTTGAGTACCAGCTTCATCCCAACTGAGTGGAGGACAGTCACTGTCATCTCTTTGAACAAAGCTGGAGCGTCTACTGATCCAGGAAATTATAGACCCATCAGCCTAACTAGTTTAATCTGCAAGGCAATGGAATGGATCATCATGGACCTCATTAACAAGGACATTGGCAACCTACAAACACTAGATCCCACACAGATTGGTTTCCTCAAGGGGAGGTCATGCTTGTTAAATTTGGTCGACTTCTTTGAGACAGTCACCAAAGCCATGGACGAGGTGAAGACAGTGCACGCCAACTCCTTTGACCTGGCTAAAGTCTTTGACACTATTCCCCACTCAGGTGTTATAGATAAGCTCACTCAAGTAGGCATCAATCAATATGTTACTAGATGGGTAGCAAACTGGCTCACTGATAGAACCCACCTAGTCAAAATAGAGGAAGCCACCTCAAGCAGTAGACCTGTAATGAGCAGTGTACCCCAGGGATCAGTCTTGGGGCCCCTGTTGTTTGGGATATACTTTTCTGAGATGCAGGCCAAAACCAGTGGGCTACGGCTGACCAAGTTTGCAGATGACTGCAAGCTGGGTGCTGTCATCAGTTTCCCTAATAATGTTGACATCCTCCAAAGGTTCTCACCCAAACAAATGACTGGTGCCAGAAACATGGCCTCAAATTGAATGCCAAAAAATGCATCATAATCCCCTTTGGGGAAAGTGATATCCACAAAAGTTATCACATTAATAACAAGGTCCTATGCATGCAATCAGTTGTGAGGGACTTGAGCACCCAGATTGATAGCAAACTATCTTTTGACCACCCTATTGCCTCCGTTGTATGGAAAGCTTTCTACATGGCCCACCTCATTAGTAAGGTTATGTCATCCAGGGACAAGGAGATCATAACATCCCTGTATTCTTCCCTTATAAGAACTGTTATTTAGTACAGAGCCCCTTTTGGCATGTACCTCATAAAACACATGCAGCAGCTGGAGAGGCCACAGAGGTTCCTCACTAGGAGAATCTAGGGCCTCAATCATCTACCCTACAGAGATAGGCTAAAAGCCTTGCCCCTCTACTCAGTCTCATACAGACTCCTCAGAGGTGACCTCTGTCTGGCATACAAAGCAATCTCAGACCCACCTTGATGGGACTGCTGCATATCTGCAAGTCATGCCCCACTTGAGTAACCCACATTCGTGACCTGAATCTGGTCTGTGATCTCAATAGGTCTTCTTGGTGGGACAGATTTGTATCTCAGAGACTCCCCGTTCTGTGCAATAGACTCCCTCTCCACATCAAGCAGAGTACCTCATTAACCCTTTTTAAGTGCAACCTGGATAACTGGATGAGGAACAGAAAATTCACCCCTGGAATTCCACCTGTGTCCCTGCTGGACAGGGACATTGGGTGCTGACGTGTCAGAACATGGGCTAAATTCTTGGATAGGCTTGCAAGGGCCTCAGGGTCAATAGCCTAGTAACTTTCTATGATCCTGTGATCCTATGAGCAAACTGGCCATAATACAGTAGTAATTTTGCCTGTTTAACTTGAAGATGCCCTATCCTCAGGTAAGCCCAAAATATAGAGTCAGAAACCTTTCTCCTCTGGAAGATAGGTCAGCATTTTCTGGAACATGGAACATATTACTTATACATGAGGCTGAAAATAAATTTAGTAAATTGACAAAAACAATATCAGCAGCAACATAACAACTGTCCTAGTGAATGCAGAAACCTTCATGATTTTTTGAAAAGGAAGCTCTTGTATTAAAATGCAGAACAGCTTTCAAGAAAGGACTCTAGCAGACAAGGTGATAATGTCCTCAAACACAAATATACCAGAAAAATAAGACGTGTCACTAATGAAGTCTCTGATGTCATATTATGAGTGATTGCCATCAACTGTTGCTGTGGTGGACTCATATCACAGTTTATAAAATTTAATTTCAGCAAGCAAATGACCTAATACTGTCAATATCTGACCTTCTGGCACACCACACTGAACTGCCAGAATTTGGAACCTTCATATTTTTGGCAAGAAACACCCATCACTGTACCATATTTAGCCAGCAATGAAAACTTGCATTTTCAGTGGCATTCCTTTCTACTGCAGTATGTGATATAAGCGGTATGGGAGGCAATAACTGAAGCCAGTGTTATGTGAACTGATGCCACAGTGTCCAGTACATACCCACAGTGTATCTTGCATATCTGATAGAAGTATACCTGCCCTCTAGGGACAAAATTGCTAACCAAATATACAGTAGAGATATTATTGCCAAAGCCACCATTCTGCTGACTCAAAAGTTTTTTCAATGAGCCAAATATTATAAAATGAAGCATACCATTTGTGATTTAAGCTGAGCAGCCTGTTAATACATTCATTGTTATGTATGTGGTGCTCTGATTCCAAATAAGCCTCCTAATGATCATATTTAATTGTTTATAGGTTCATAGGTGCATACTAGGCTAACAACTATTATGACCCTTATAAGTTTAGGCTTGCAACCCAAATGTGACCCACACATTTGATTAATATAGGGATGATTTACAACTGCCTCTGTCCATCAGAGACATAAGCACCAGACTGGGGTGGGTTTCTGATTACCCATCCACTGGACCAAGTTGAGCTTAAGTAGGGTTAGGGAGGAACTCTGCTTCACATGGATGGGGAGTCTGTTACAAAGAATGGGAATTCTCTGAGAAACATGTCTGTTTCTCTAATGTCCTATTGCAAGTAAAATTTAAGCCTTTTGATCTAATCGTTCTTTTTTTCTCAAAAAAATGTTGTTTTCCTGCATGAAGAGATAAATATTCAGTTATTATAATATAATGATAAAATTATAAATTCACAAAGGATGAACGTACTCAAACTAGGTACAGTATATACAAGGCCTGAACTCAATAGGTGACAATATTGAAGTTCCAAAAAAGAGTCTTATTTTCTTTTTTTTTAATCATCAGAGACATGATTTTGTTGACAAAAGCCAATAAGAGATATCACTTTTGTCTAAAGATTATTGTTAAATGATTTAAGATGAATCCTGAGTTCTTTTACTTTGGTGTCTCTTAAGGCAGTTTCTTTTAACAAGGATAAGAAGTCTTCAAAAAGTGGTGATGTAGTTGATTTCCATTTTCTGGTGATACTTTTCCTTGCTACCACAAGAATAGTTCACAGTAGAAACAGATTATCTTTTTTCAACTCATGTCCATCATTTACGTTAAATAAGATTAAAGACTTGGATAATGAAAATATGTCAGAGAATAAAGCTTTCAAAAAATCATCAGTATTCCACCAAAATTGACTTAGAGCAGGACAATTAAAAAATGTATCTAATCAGCATTACATTTTTGCAAACATCTCCGACAGTGCATATCACTGTTTCTATTAATTTTAGCCATTTTATTTGGAGTTAGGAAGGCTCCTTGTTGAAATTTCCATAAAATAAGTGTTAATAATAAGACCAAGGGGAATGTTTAGTGGATGATAATATCTGACGTCTTTTCTCAGCGGTTAAACAGGGATGTTGCCCATTTAAATGTATCTTGTATTCTATAAATATTTTATAAATTTAAAAAATTAAATTTTCAGTTTTGTTTTATTATATATCATTTCTTAAAAGAAGAGTATTAATTTGGGATTTTCTTTAAATCGTGAGAGAGAGAGACACACATGTTTGTATTTTCACACTTTGTAACAATAACATGGGGGGTTTAAATCATATTCTATAATAAGTTGCTGGATATCTTTGACTTTTAGTTTTTTAAAACAATGTTGCCAACAAATAAAATTCTTGGTTTCCCAAACAGTGAATATGTGACTATGAGTTCTATTAAAAAGTTTCTGGTGATGCTAAAGTGAAAGAGAGAATCAAACCAGATTTTAACATCTATAATAGAGAGAGCTGTATTTTTAACTGTTTTAAGTATAAAGCTTAAATAAGTAGATCTTGTAGGAGGGGAAATGTTATACTGTATGGAATTGGGAAGATAATGCCAAAAGAAATTTTCTTGATTAGTTGAACAACAGTTACCCACTTTGTCATGATAATTTTTAAAAAGAGTTAAGTGTAGTGCAATGTTTTCCAATTAGAATTACAATTTGCATCCACACAGTTTAAAATCATTTAAAAAATTGATGCTTTAATATCAGTATCAATATCTGGAAAATTAACTCTTTCAAGAACCCATGGTCTGATATGATGGGATAATGCAATTCTAGATTTATTAGGAAATCAAAGAAATTTTAATAATTGTTTGTTTATCTTATTAATGTAATGTTTATCTGGAAAAAGAGACAGGGCTTGAATTATATACAAAACCTTAGGTAAAAGAATCATTTTTATTAACTGGAGTCTACCTTCAAAGGAAACAACAAGCTTTTTCCATTTAGAAATAAGAATATCCAATGTATTTATGATGTTATCATAACTGACAGATATTATTTTATCTATGGACTTCAGTAAGGTGATACCTAAGTATTCAAATGAAGAAACTTGTTTTCCAATAATATGATCCTTATGTATTTGAATTTTTTCATGTTATTTAGTATTATGAATTTAGACTTAATTGACATGAAGACCAGAAATAAATTGGAATAAATTGTGGATGCTAGTTCTAAAAGAGTTGATCTTGAATTAAGAAGAGTTAATAATACATCATCTACAAACAGCGTAAATTTAGAAGTGTAATGATTAAAAATATCTATGCCAGGAGAATACTATTTTTGCCTAGAGACTTTCCAGAAGAACCTCTCAGGCTTCCCTGCTGAGCAAATGGCAACCCAGTTGCACTCTAAACAACATTCTCACACTTATCATTCTCAACCTACTATACACCCACTGTCTTTGCTACTCCAAATCAACTAGTCCACTAGTTAAGCCAAAGTCCTAAGTCCAGCTATCTCACTTCCTTCCCAAATACCAGCTTCAGAAAAATCCTGCCACAATGGATCAGCAATTTCCTATAATTTTTCCTGCTAGCTTGATTGATATGGACATCTTGAGTCAATGTAGCAATTACTTCATGTATACTGACAACCATTTACTCCTGAAGCAAAATAGCACTCTATGTAAGAGATGCAAATACACTGAAATTGGAGTCAATTCTCTCATGTAGAAACAAACTAGACATCAAACAGGTTGCCAGCACACACGCTTCACCTCTCATGCAAACCTCACCTCTCACACAAAATAAGGAGATACTCATTAAAAGCGCACCAAAAGAACAGAGACCTCCCAAGTGCACATCGCCCACACTCACCACTAAGCAAAAATAAAACCACTACACATATCAACACACACACCTGTGTCTCAACAAATAAGCCTGTAAGGCAAAACACATCAAATGTCTTGGTCATAGGTAACTTCATAGTCCGACACACTGATGTCTCCCTCACCAGACTGGACAAGAAGAAGGTCATAGTCAGCTGCCTATTAGGTGCCAGGATCCGACAAATCATGCATGCACTCAAATCACTCAACAACAAGTACCATTCTGAGTCTGTCATAGTCCATGTTGGAGTGAATGACTTGAGATGTACCTCTCTGGACTATATGAAGAGAGGGATCTACCTCATAACACCAACAAGCGAAAACACAGACAATGAGATCACCGACACCACAACACTGACAGTTGAAAAACACGAAAGTTCACATGCCCGACAAACCACAATCCCGGCAGTCAACAAAACAAAACAAATCCATTTCCGAAAAACACACACACAACACAAGCACACCAAAAACCTTATAAACCTACACTAAACCTTACATACACAACTATCTATGCACTAACCTTAACCCAAACCTTAGGGTCACTATCGCACACTTACCTTACCCGCACCCTAACCCTAAAGTCCGTCACTATTGCATACTTACCTTACCCGCACCCTAGCCCTAAAGTCCGTCACTATTGCATACTTACACGGGTGTGCTTGATTTGCATGTCGGTGTTTTCAGCATCGGGATTCCGAACTGTCGATTATTTCCATTGTCGGTCTTCTGGTGTCAGTCTTCTTGTTGTCGGCATTTTCAGCTTTCGTTATTCTCAGGTAGATCCGAAGAGAGACATGATGGAACTGAATGATTATGTGTCCCAGAAAGGTATGTCCATAGCCCTAAGCAGTATCCTACCTTCACCCAGGATGACACTAGAGTATAAACAAAAAAATGATTGACTTCAACAATTGGCTTAGCTTCTGGTGTCATTCCAGGGGGATCCAATATCTGTCAGCCTGAGAAGATATGGTAGACAGAGCAGCTGCTTTGCTACAGATGGTCTGCACCTGTCACCCCTAAGCTTTTGGATACTGGCAAAGGCCCTTGCCTTTCCCATAGTGCCTTTTTTAGGCAATGTCAAAACAACAAATTTTCCAATGTAACAAAATCTAATCAAGTGTGTCATGCTGCTTAATGCTAGGAGTTTAAAAATGAAACTGCACTTCCTAGAAGCACTTCTCACCTTGGAGGATGCTGATGTCTGTGCAGTTACTGAGACATAGTTCAAAGCCACTGAGACCATTCCGGGTGTGCAAGGCTACAATGCCTTCCACTCATTCAGACCTCAAAATGAGTGTGAAGAAACTAAAGGTGGAGGTGTATTCATCTTCATTAAAACCAAATACACTTTGAGACTGGTCAAACAGTATGACTGTCTAGAACTACTCCATGTCCAATTAACTATTAGGAAAGTACCATACTATACCACTGATAGCTATAGATCCCCCATCATGAACCAGGATAAGCACACTGCCAGCTTGGTTTACTGGAATCCCTCACCATACAGCACAGCACCATAGTCATGGGAGATTTCAACTATCTTTTCATAGACTGGGGAACATACATGAGCAAAAACACACTAACCCAGAGGTTCCTGGATTTTGATAACACAAATGCTCTGGAACAGATAGCCTGCACCCTCACTAGGGGCTCTAATGTTATGGACATAGTACTCATCAATATGGGGGGGGTGTCACTGCACTTCCCTATATGTGATGAGTAACTACTAGAACTGACACCCCTCACAGGAACAAAAATTATAAAAAAAACTTTACCAAAGCTAACTACAGCCTACTATGCAATGGTATAAAAGCTTCATACCACCTGTAATCACATACATCAATGATCACTATGCAGAAGTGTACGCAGATGCCCTGTACAAACCCTTAAAGGACTGCATAAACTCTGCTATACCTGACTGGATTAAAACCAGGTCTTCTTGTAAAAACAAGCCACCATGGTGGATTTCAAGTATAAGCAAATTATGTAACAAGAGGAAGAAACTGTTATCCAAAAGCAAGAGGGATATCACTCTGCAGAGAAAGAGTTCCCTCCTAAGCCTAAATAAGAAAATCAGAAATCTTGTAAAGTCTTCTAAAGCAAATTATGAAACTAAAATTGCATCCCTAGCCAAGGATTGTCATTAGGGATTCTATAACTACATCCATAGTCTAAAAGGGAATGCTCAGCTATGTGCTGAACTAGTTATAGATGGGATCACTCATACCACACTGGCAGAAATCACCAACATGCTAGATTCAGTCGAAACTTCACCCACTATCCCCACCTACCATATCCCAAAGGATACACTAACCTAGTATCTCTAGAGAACAGGTCATCGCTGCACTCATGAAGGCAAAAAGATTACTTTAAGGGGATGAGTAAATATCCCAGGTTGTTTACTAAACAATCTAAAACAAGACCTAGTGGATCCACTTGGCGTTCTGTTTAATCATAGCTTGAGAACTGGCTATGTTCCTGCAGAATGGAGAACAGCAGCAGTAATCCCATTGCACAAAGGGAGGGCATCAATTGATCCTGGGAACTGCAGACCCATTCTGCAAGGCCATGGAAAGAATTATCATGAACCTTATCAACAAGGACATAGGCAACCTCCAAATGGTAGACCCAACCTAGTTTGGCTTTGCTAATGGTAGAGATCCTTATTAAACCTGGCAGACTTCTTTGAGAATGTTGCCAAAGCCATGGAAGAAGGTAAGACAGTGCTTGCAGCCTATCTCAACCTTGCCAAGGCTTTTGACACAATTCCTCACTCTGGCATCATTGAGAAACTCTCCCAGCTAGGGATTAACCCTTACATTACTAGATGGGTAGCCAATTGGCACACTGACAGAACACACTCTGTCACAATTGGTGACCTCACCTCCACCAGTAGACCTGTCACCAGTGGAGTAACACAGGGGTCTTTGCTGGGCCCTGTACTGTTTAACATCTATTTCTCAGAAGTCCAGTCCAAAGTAGACAGCCTTTGGCTCACAAAGTTTGCTGATGATTGCAGACTGGCAGCAATCATTGATTCCCCAACAATGCCAGCATATCACAAGAAGGGCTAACACAAACAAATGATTGGTGCAAAGCCATGGTCTAAAACTAAATGCAAAAATACATTATTATTCCCTTTAGAAAAATGGAATTCCCTACAAGTTACAATATTGACAGCACCCACCTGAGTTCCAACCCAGTGGTGCAAGACTTGGGAACACATCTTGATAACAATCTGAACTTCGACCACCAACTTTCCACAGTGGTAAGAAAAGCCTTCTATGCAGTGCACCTCATTAGCAAGGGCATAGCATCCAGGTCAAGGGATGTTATAACTCCATTGTACTTGACCCTTAACAGACCACTACTAGAGTATAATTAAACCTTTTGCATGCACATCACTAAACACCTGCAGCAGTTGGAGAGACCTCAGAGGTGCCTCACTAAGAAAATACAGGGTCTCCAAACCATGACTTGTGTGGATGGGCAGAAAGCCCTGTCACTTTACTCTGTTTCTTATAGGCTGCTGAGAGGTGACTTGTGCCTGGCCTATAGGGCAATCTCTGACCCTGTCCTAATGGAAATGCTGCACAATCACAAATCAATTGGCACAAGAGTCACTCACTCTAGGGATCTCAACCTAGCTTGTGACATTAACAGAACATGCTGGAGGGACAGATTTGTCTCCCGGAGACTGCTGCTTCTCTGGAATAGACTTGGTATTCATGTAAAACAAATCTCCCCACTGACCCTATTGAAACGTAACCTAAATAATTGAATGAGAGATTGCAAATTCACCCCTGGGGGAGGCATCTATGTCCCTCATGGGCAGGAGTAGCTGGTATTAATCACAGACTCTCTCTGTTTATAAATTTATTCTACAAACTACCCAGAAAGAACAAATGAGAATACATGGGATTAACATGGCTAGGCTTGTAAAGTGTCTAGGGCCACTAGCCTAGTAACCTCCTAGGAACCTATGAATATATGAATTTGTTCAAATTAAAATAGAAACTACTGACCAAATTGCAGGAGTGGTTAGGAAACGTCTCCAAAAAGGAACCACTGGTAGTCCACAATATGAGGCACAAAAATAATCCACTGGTAGTCCACAAATAAAGATTTTATTGTAAGATAAAAAGCGGTAAGCACTTTCATCCCATCAATAGAACTTCATCAGACAAGTTTAAATTAACAAATAGCATTTTTAAAGACTGTCACACAAATCCCATGATGTTAAAGCCGCACCCCCTTAAAGTCAATAAACAAAATACTAAAATACATATTACACTATAAATATTTAAACACATTTAAAAAACAGGTAAAACCAAATACACTCTTGTTATAGTGTTGAATAATAAATAAATACTATCTTCTCAGTGCTCTTAATTCTAAAAGGGTATTAATAGAAAGGCATTCATTTAATCTTGGCCAATTGCTAGCATTTAATAGTAGCTGCCAGTATAATTCTCTCCTTTCTAATAAGATAGACCAAGCACCACCCCTAATGTTCATATCAATGCTGTCAATTACAAAGAAACAAAAGGAATGTTCTGTATTCACAGAAATATGTTTATATAATGCACTGGTATCTTTACAAGTTCTTGTTTCAAATAAATGTTCATATACTCTATTTTTTAGTTTCCTATCTGTTTTACCAATGTAAAAACAATTACATTGGTTACAAAGAGCACAATATATAATTTGTTCAGAATTACAGGTATATTTTTGCTTAATGTGAATATCCATATTGTTAACTCTAAAAACAGGCCCTTCCTTAACATGGGTACAGTACCTACACATGCCACATTAGGTCATCTGTCTATTTTTATTGGTATTAGTTAGATACTGCCCTTTTTCAAAGGAATTCTTTAGATTTCTACTCCTTTTAAAAATTATAATACGCTTTTTATCAATATGTACTCTCACATTTCTATCATGGGCCAAAATGGACCAGTTCTTATTCAAAATACCGCTAATATCTAAACTATCTATTGTGAAAGTGGTGATAAAAGAAGTGTTGTAATTTACATCAGCCCATTCACCATTAGGGGCGGTAGTATTGAATACATGGTCTTCATTTGTTAAAATTTCTGCTAAAATTGGGGTATAAAAATTCCTTTCCCTATTGTTAACTACTTCCAAAATAACTTCATTTACCAGTTTTAATGCATACCCTCTCTTTAGAAACATATCCTTTAGGGTGTCACATTCATTTAAAAAATCCTCAAACACTGATGCCATATGGGCAGCCCGCACAAGCTGTCCCTTTATGATGGCTCTTTTTTGCTTTTGAGGATGAATACTGGTAAAATGTAATAGTGAATTAGAATAAGTATCCTTTCTATGTATTCTTGATATAAACCTTTTGTGCTTGTAATCTTTAATTAACATGATATCCAAAAATGCAATCCTATCCAGATTAAATTGATGTGTAAACTTTAAAAATGAGGTAGTTGAATCAATATATTTTATAAAATCACTCATAATGCTATAAGGTCCATCCCATAGGATAAAAAGGTCATCGTGTGTAGTATCTAATGTATTTATAAAAATTAGAACAAAAAGGTGTTTCTTTTCCCATTGTAAACTACTATATTTGCATATAAGCCTCCACATGCTGATCCCATGGCTACCCCTTCTTGTTGGAGAAAGATTTCATTGTTAAATAAAATGCAATTATTCTTTAATATAATGTTCATCAGCTGGGTGTACATAATCACATCAAAATGTTCAACTTTCTTTTCATATAAATATTCCTTGAACCATTCCAAACCTTCCTGATGGGGGATTACTGAATATAAATCCTTTATATCTATAGTCAGTAACATGTAAGAGTCCTTAAAGGGAATTCTATTAATTTCTTTTAAAAATCCCCATGAGTCTTTACATATATGTGGTTCTTGGTATATGAATTTCTTAAGCTTGGAATCTATGTATTTTGCTAGGGGTTGTGTAATAGAACCACAACCACTAACTATATATACCAACTCCAGGGTCGCACAACATTGGGGAGCGGGACAAATCCCAGTTTTATGCCTTGAATACTGGTTTTCGACCAAATGAAACTTCGACCAAATGAGTTTCGATCAAATGGTCTGTCGATCAAATGAAGTAGACCCATATACATATATATAAATATATATATATATATATATATATATATATATATGTATATATATATATATATATATATATATATATATATATATATATATATATATGTATATATATAAAACTCTCCCAGCTAAGTGGCAATCCCTGTGTAACTCTTTGGATAGTACACAGTCTCACAAACAGAGCCCAATAGGTCAAGGTGGGTGGCTGTACCTCCTCCAAAAGATGTGTCACCAGTTGTGTACCCCAGAGTTCAGTCCTTGGGCCACTCTCTTTTGCATTTACTTTTCAGAGCTCAAAACTAATGTTAAAGGTTTGTAGCTGTCCAGGTTTGCAGATGACTACAAACTTAATGCTGCCATAAATTTCCCAAAGCACAGTAAGCTCCTCCAAGAGGGCCTGTCCCGAACAAATAGCTGGTGTCAAAACCATTGACTAAAATTAAATGCCAAGAAGTGTATAATTGTGTCCTTCAACAAGCATGATTTCCCTTGTAACTATCAGATTG
Source organism: Protopterus annectens (assembly GCF_019279795.1). Classification (NCBI taxonomy): domain Eukaryota; kingdom Metazoa; phylum Chordata; order Ceratodontiformes; family Protopteridae; genus Protopterus; species Protopterus annectens. The sequence goes on from NC_056735.1 coordinate 1,469,155,056, forward strand.
ACAGCACACGCATGAAAACTGATCCCATAGGATCCCATTAGGGACCTGGAAAACTATGTTGACAATGAATTGTTCTTTGATCATCATGTGGCCACTGCTATAAGAAGCCCTTTTCCATTGCACTGCTTGTATCTAAAGGTATTGTGTCCCAGCCCAGGACTATAGTCCTCCCACTGTGTTCAGCACTCATTACCCCGAAGATTGCGTATAATGCTCCTTTTGGTATGTACCTGTCCAAAAACTTGTCATAATTAGAATGACCACAGTGCTTTCTCACTACAAAAAAAATCAAGGGACTACATTGCAAATACTATGCAGACCATCCCAAAGCCTTGTCCATCTTTTTGGTATCATACAAGCTATTCAGAGGTGACCTCTACCTCTCTTACGGAGCTTCACCAGACTCTGTTATGTCAGACCTATTATGCATTTGCAGTTCCTATGGTATCAATCTCTTTTGCAAAATAAATAGAACATGTTGCAGGGATAGGTGTGTATCACAGACCATACAGCTTCTATAGAACTGTCTTCCACTCCACATAAAAATGTACTTCACTTCACCAGGGTAACCCCTGGTTTAGCACCTCTGTCGCTCATGGATAGGGAAACATGTAAATGTCCCAACATATCCTTGTTTGATGTGTTCTGGGTTATTTGCATGCAAAATATAAGGGTTAAAAGCCTTTGCTTACCCAGGGGTAACCTTGGGAATGTAAGGCTGGGCTTGTTAAGATCCTCAAAGATCAGTAGCCTAGTAAGTATCTATGGACATATGAATTTAAAAGGAGATCATCAGCACAAAGAAAAATGATGTGTGACCATTATCTAGGCACACATAACAACCTGATTGTCTAAGAAGTTGCTCCAACATCTCCAAACAACAGGCAAACTACCAAAGGGAAATGGGTCAGCATTCTGTTTTCCTTTAGTCAAATGAACTGCCAGTGATAGACTCCCACAGACTTCAGCATTAGTTATCTGCCCCTGCATAAATGGTAGAGATCTAGTAGAAACCCTGCTCCAAGGAGTACCACAACTGAAAATGAGCACCAAAGAATATCAAATGTTTTTTGACATCTGTTCTGCATTAGTTTTCTTGTTAAAATCCAGAATTAGCAGTGTCTGTCTAAAATTATCTGAGACTAGCAGGTGGGCTGAAAACACATTAGCTAGCTGCAGTCAGCTGACAAGTAAGAAATGAAAGCTTTCTAAGCAAAAAAGTATCAAAAAAGGTTATAGTCCTCATTCAGTACAGCTATATATGGTGGTTGGATGAAGGAGTAAAAGATCATTAGTTTTTAAAGATCCTTACATTGTTAAGAATAACATTAATCATGGCTTATATCCATGTCCACTAGGCTTCTTCCTTTAGAATAATGCTGAATTAATCTCTCCACATGGAGAAGAAATAACGGTCTACATTTGTAATAAACTGTTTATGGGATTCCATCATGGCCTGCATCATTTCTGTTTTAAAAGTGATATAAGGATTTCTGCAATTATACCCTAGTGACTAGTATCTCAAGACAGAGCAGTAGGTATCTAAACTGGTACCCCGGGCATTCCCGAGACTAAAGCTGAGGAGAAGGAAAAGAAAAAAAAAGAAAAGAAAACCTTGTTCATTATTACTCTTCCACTCTGTTCTCATTCATTTAAAAATCTCCACATGTGCGATTGCTCCACTGAATAAATGATTGACTACAGTGTTGAATTGCAATCCTTACAGAATACATGCAGTGCACTGAGAGCACTTCACTTCTGCACTGCTGATTGGATGGCTTGCATCTAGGAATCTGCCCTATGTGCCCTATCCTAGCTATGGTTCTGTCTCTAGTTTTTCTCTTTGAGTTTTTGGTGTACTGGTCATCAAGTCAGATTTAAAACCATCAGTGAAACTATCTATTATTTATGTTATGTAGCAATTTTGTTGTACTGTAGAGCTGTATACTGGATGTAATAATCTTGTAAAGCCTCAGATACCAGTTCAAGTTAATAAACTAGTTCCTATTGTCCTTCCCTGCAATTTTTGTAAGCTTTCATCTCATACGATTTCCTAGCTGATACAGCAAAATCAGTTTAACTGTCTTAGGACCTGTTTCAGAATGTTTCATTGTCAGACTTTTTAAAGTGCACCCTTCTCCTGATTGCTGTTCTCTGTCATTGATCTTCAGTTCTAACTGCTGAGCCGTCACTTGCAGTTCAGTGATCTGGGTGGAAGAGGTCGAGATATTTTCTCTCTGCTGGACCAGATCTTGTTGTTGTGCTGCCTTAGTAAGCAACAGGGCCTGCAGCTGATCTTCCTGTTTAGTGATTGATTCCTTCAACTGGAAAGTATCCTGTAGGAGAGATTATATGGGGGATGTCAGGCTCTCTATGGCCTGGCAAATATCCGCAGGAGAGCCTTCCTCACATGTGGTTTTTATCTCCATATCGTCCTTCTACATCATGTTGTGCGGTACCCCACAGGCAGCAAAACCATAATTCAAAGGCTGTCAAAACCCCAAAAACAATGTCAGTCACCTGCTACTCCCTTACAGATTCAATCAGAGTATTCCCAAATGGTTAAGTAAATAAGGACACCATTTTAGAGTTATCAAAGCTCCCTGGGAATGCAGAGACAACTTGAAGGAGCTGCTTTCTCATGCTCGGGCATGCGGGTGCCCCCTTCTTCAATACTCCCTTTCATCAGGATACAAAGCCTTTTGTCATCATGCTTCAAAGTCATGAAATATTACACCAGAAATTTGTTAGTAAGTTACGTGTCATGTGGGCCAGATGTTGAGAGCAAATGGCTACAATGGTTGTATACCACTGTTGTCACATGTGGCATGGGGGGTAGCTTGGCAACGAGATCTAACAGCAACTAAATGGATGATGTCTTTCATCTATGGCATTTTTGGCTCTGAGATGGCATACAGTATGGGAGCAATCCACAGATTAAGGGTTGTTGCTGGTAAGTGCCAAGAAGATGCATTCATATATCAGCAGAGGAGCCTCACTGGAAACAGAGATGAAGGATCAGCAATACAACATGAACTAATGTGAATAAAGCTTAGTAAGGAGTACTTTAGAAGACTTAAATTAATCCTGAAAACAGCATTGAAACCTAGGAACAAGATCCAAGCTATAAATCAATTTGCTGTTCCTGTCCTAACTTATAGTTTTGGAGTGATTGACTGGCCCCAAAAAGTGTTGGATAGATTGGATATTAAAACAAGAAGGATGCTTCATGCTCATCAAAGGATTTATAAAAATCATTGTATACCAAGATTATATATTCCCCATTCTGAAGGAGGAATGGGCCTCCTTGAAATTGATTACATGTTTACATCTGCAATCGTGGGACTCCACACATATCTACTGACCTCACAAGATCCAAATGTGGTGAACGTTTTGAAACATGAGGAGAATAAATCTAAGATGACATCTCTGCTCAACTTAGCAGAAGCATATCGACGTCAAGCAGGAATGAAAATCAAACCAGAAGTAGATAAAAGGCAGGCAGCAACTGAATGTGCTAAAAAACAAAAGAAAGAATAGAAGGTGAAGGACCAGATAAGAAGGCAAGAAATGTGGAAAAAACATAAATATAGTTGCAAGTATAGAAAACTTCTGGAAGAGCCTCATGTTGATCAAGAACGAATGCAGGAATGGTTAAGGAGAGGTACATTTACATCAAGAAATTAAAGGTTAATATTGGCAGCCTAAGACAGTGGGCTGCATACACGGTGGGTTACTAAGTCCATTGAACATGTGGGAGAAACAGACATATGTAGGTTTTGTGGAACCGAATTTGAAACAGTCACACACCTTATTGCTGGTTGCGACTCTCTAATGGCAGAGGGATTGTATACTGAAAGGCATAATAATGTGGCGAGATTGTTACACTGGAGATTGTGCAAACATTATGGTATTGAAGTGGCTGAAAAACACTGGAAACATGAGTGACAGAGAATCATAGAAAATGATGAAGTTTACATCACATGGGATCACCCAATACCAACAGTCCAAAAGATAGATGCTAGAAAACTGGATATAATGGTCCAAGAAAAGAAGACAAAAGTAGCATTGATCATTGAAATCGTCTCACCTGGTGACTACAGTGTCTTGCGTACAGAGAGACACAGTCATAAAATGCCTCGATCTGCAGGCAGAAACGAGAGCCATGCGGAAGAAAGATACCCAGACAGTTCCAACAGTAGTAGGAGCAACTGGTCTTATAAAAAGTAATTTACAGTTGTATTTAGATATGTTACCAATTCATGTAACACCGTATGAATTGCAGGAGGAGTCATTAGTGGACACATTGCGGGTGCTGCGAAGAGCACTTTTGGCTGACATCAAAGATTGAAACAATACTAATTTCATGGACTTTAATCATACTTTGACTTAGGAATGGGGTCCATTCCCGTCATGGTATTAGAAACCCAAAAGACTTGGAGAAATTAAAAATGGGAGAAACACAGCGATGGTATAAGAATGTCATTTGGTCCTGATAAATGTGCAAAAGCAGCCTTTAAAGCAGGTTGAAAAATTACATGGAGCTGCTTACTGCTTGGTGTGATGGATTTGAAGTGTTCTTAAGACACTCAGTCTTGCTGGCTGGATTCTGCTAAAATTCAAAGTCTGGTTATATTTGCATTCACAGTCTGTTGCATACAGAAACTTGCAGAATATACACTGATGAGAGAATATACTTTGCAGCATCAACTTTAGAGAGCAGTAACAAATAACTTTTTATAATAAACCAAACAGAACAACGTTGCAGCTTAAAAGTACTGTTCCAACTTTACTTCTCATATAGTACAGATGATGTGAGAGATATAACATTTACCTTAGGACAAATGAGTCCCTACCATACCTCCAACATAACTGGATTTATACAGCTCTTTATATACAGTTTTAGTCATGCATAAACATATACATTTCCTCTTGATATTCTATTTTGGAGAATTGCTCATCCTGTAGAAACAATACTAAGCTTCCTTGTTTAACAATGTCTTGTAAGAGACCATCATTTCTGACAGTGTGAACATCCTGTAACAGTGTCCTGTTGTCCATGCAGAAAAACATGTTTTGGAGGAAACACATTGTCCTGTATTCTATTTGGATCTTTGTTTAAAAACATCTGTTCTAGTGACAATGCTGATAGTCATGTCCTGTTTTCCATGCAGAAAAACATATTTCTGAGAAAACACATTGTCACAGTGTCATAAACATATCCTGTTGTTTTAGGAAACATATTGTGTCCATCCTGTTATTTTAGGAAACATATTGTGTCCATTTTTTTATATGCAGAAAAACATGTCAGTGTTCTTTAAAAGCAGATTTTGCATTTTTGCTCTTGCATACATCCTGTTTTTAAGTCTGTAAGGGAAAAATGTCCATTCAGCAGGTTCCTTATTTTCCAAGCCATGGTCATTTAGTATGACTGCTGATCACATATTACTAAACTCTGTTTCTGCATTTAAGCAAGCTTTTTCTTTCAGCATATTTACAACAGAATTAATTTCAGCCTTATATTCATAATATCTAACACAAGTAACCTGCAGCACCAAGAAAACATCAGTTTGGGACAATAATGTGATGTAAAAGAACTTGAGCATGAGGGAGTGTATAAATATTTGGAAATTGATGACAATAAAACATGAACAAATGCGAATAAAACTTAGTAAAGAATGTTTTAGAAGACTTAAATTAATCCTGAAAACAGCGTTGACGTCTAGGAACAAAATTCAAGCTGTAAACCAATTTGCTGTTCCTGTCCCAACTTACAGTTTTGGAGTGACTGACTGGGCCCAAAAGGTGTTGGATAGATTAGAAAGGAAAACAGGAAGGATGCTTGATACTCATCAAGTGATTTATAAAAATCAGTGCATACCAAGATTATATATTCCCTGTTCCGAAGGAGGTATGGGCCTCCTTGAAAGTGATTACATATATAGATCTGCAATTGTAGGACTGCATACATATCTGCTGACCTCACAAGACTCAAACACAGTGAAAGCTTTGAACCATGAGGAGAATAAATCTAAGATGACTTCCCTTCTTAGTCTAGCAGAAGCATATCAGCGTCAAGCGGGAATGAAAATCAAACCAGAAGTAGATAAAAATCAGGTAGCAATTGATTGTGCAAAAAAAAAAAAAAAAAAAAAGAAAGAATATAAGGTGATAAGGTTGAGATGAGAAGGCAAATAATGTAAAGAAAAATGCATAAATATAGTTGCAAGTGTAGAAAACTCCTGGAAGAACCTCATGTTGATCAGGATTGAACACAGGAATAGTTAAGGAGATGCAAACTTAAATCAAATGATGAAAGGTAGTAGGCTATGTACACGTTGGTTTACAAAGACCATTGAACATCTATGAGAAACAGACAAATGTAGCTTTTGTAAAAAAGAATTAGAAACAGTTGCACACCTTATTGCAGATTGTGATATACTAATGGCAGGAGGACTGTATATTGAAAGGCACAGTAATGTGGCAACACTGTTACATTGGTGATTGTGCAAACATTATAATATTGAAATAGCTGAAACACACTGGAAACATGAGACACAAAGCATTATAGAAAATGATGAAGTTTGTATTACATGGGATCATTACCAACAGTTCAAAAAATAGATGCGAGAAAACCAGATACATAGTCCATGAAAAGAAGACAAAAGTAGCATTGATTATTAAAATTGCAACACACAGTGACTACAATATCTTATTTACAGACAGACAAAATTCACAAAATACCAGGATTTGCAATCAGAAATGAGGGCAAAGTGGAAGAAGGGTACCCTAACAGTTCCAATAGTAGTAGGAGCAATGGGTCTTCTAAAAGAATCTACAATTGTATTTAGATATGTTACTAATACATGTAACTCCATACAAATTGCAGGAGTCATTACTGGGCACATTGGGGGTGCTGTGAAGAACACTTCTGGCTGACATCAAAGATTGAAACAATATTAATTTCATGAACTTTAATAATACTTTGACTTAGGAATGGGGTCCATTCCTGTCATGGTATTAGAAACCCAAAAGATTTGGAGAAATTAAAAAAGGGAGAAACAGGATGCCCTAATAACCAGAATCATAGTATGACAACGGGACTATATTAGAAGACCGAATGTTTAGGTGATTGAACACCTAATCATCGATCTTCTAATATCGAAAGCAAAAAAACGGTAAATGGCCAATTTAACGCAGAGAAAGATTTCCCTTGGCTGTTCACCAGAGTTTGCTATTTCCATACTATTGAGCGATCTCGGAGTCGGTATATTTAGTTAGGGGGGTGTGGGGCCCCCCACTTAATTTAGATGTAAAGTAATGTTTTTTGTGTTGTGACCGAGGGACATGTTTCCCTGAGATATTCAACATTGTGCGGTTCGATATTAGAAGATCGATGTTTAGGTGTTCGATCACCTAAATATTCAGTCTTCTAATATAGACCCTTGAAAACAGTGAGGGTTTTGGGATATAAATCCCTTGAATGGAGGACTAAATTAGGGTGATAACCATCATCAGAATCTTTATGGTCATTGATTAACCCACACAAATTCTTAGAAGAAAGCAACATTGCCTTGCCATGGCAGTCCTGTCTTTCAATATAGGAAGTATGCCTCTCATACAGAGCTCACCTCCAAGTGGCATTCACATGTCCTTTCAATGACTGACTCCCCTTGGTGACTGTAATACTCTCAAGAGTAAACCTTCTCAGCTGGTGACCAGCAATGGTCAGCCAATGTGGTCCCAACCAGACAACAGGAATCTGGCATATTCTGATAAATAACTGATAAGCCAACTCTGAAGTCTTCATAATCAACCATAATGTATTACCTTTTATCTGTTCCAACTTGCAAGGTGGAGAGAGTTGTATTAAATGAAATTTTTGTCCACTGAACCCCTCTTCTCCTTTCCACCAGAAGCTTCTGACCACGTCACCCATGAGTCTGTGGTGAACTAAATCCTTGATTCTCCTACTGAATTTAGGGTTATGTGATCGACACAGTTTATCTGGGTAATGGATTTTACAAACTCCATTAAAATGCAGTTCCTGTGTCCTAATCTGTTTGTTTAAAAGGTATACTTTTTCCATGCTGTTGATCATAATAATTCTTTTCTAGCCTTTTGTTTTGCCCAGACTGTTCTTTTTTCATCTTTCACTTTTTCTTTCTAAGCTAAGTTGCTGTAGTTTTTCTAATCCTAAAAGAACTTAATGAGATAAATCACAATAACATGTCTGCTGTAACTGTGCATATTCTACAGCTATTGTATTCTGGTCTTTACCAACTGTTTTCAACTGCTTATAGCTTTCTCTTTGTTTCTTTCTGAACTGTTTATGTGAATAGGTCATGGCTGGAAAGGGGGCATATAATCCAGTCCATGTACATGGTCATAATAAAGTAATAATACTAATTAATAAATGTAATGATATCAGAAATAAGAATCATAATTATTTTCCTGTAAAGGCTGCATGTCCTTCATCTGCCTGTATGGGGTTTTGTTGGATGATGTCTTTTTTCTCATAAACCAACAGCATGCTATGCCATAGGGGGTAAAATGGCAATCCTTTAAATAGTCCTTAGGTATGATATGTTTTACTAAGTCTGTATGTGTGTGTGTGTGTGTGTGTGTGTGTGTGTGTGTGTGTGTGTGTGTGTGTGTGTGTGTGTGTGTACTACGACATTTTGGTGTACTCACCAGGATTATTTTCTCTATCTTGTACCTACTGAGAGTTAAAATAGATTAAGGCTCCCCTATGCCCCTGAACTGGTATTTGGATAAAGCATCAATCAGGAAATGTATGCATGTTTTTTTCCCATAACCTTTTCCACAAAAGTAATATTTTTATCATCAGAAACATGCCAAAACTTCTGTTGGTTGAGAAGGGCAAAATGTCTCAGCATATGTTGTTGCTAAGGTGCATCAAAGTATAGTGTTCATAGGGGTCCCGAAGCCTTGATAAAATGTACATTTGTTCAATCAAATATAAAGCTAGTGTTTTTTACTGAACATTTTACTAACTGGATGTTTGCTACAGTGAATGGCAGTTGTTTTTCAAAAGAGGTAAGTGTTTTAATATGAGGTATATGTATATGTTTGTATGCCTGTGATTTAGGGAATGTGGGTAGGAGTTAGGTAAGGTGATAGGTTTAGTGTCTATGTGTGAGTGTATGTGGGCTAGGGTTATGGCAAGGGTTAGGTAATGGGATAGCCTTACAGAGTGTTTGTGTGAGTGTGTGTGCGAGAGTGTGTGAGATTCTGTCTTTTGTAGTACTAAAGAAAGTTTTTTTAAAGTAAAGTATAGGGCTAGTGGTAGGGTTAATGTTAGGATTAGGGTGAGGGTTGGCATACATTACTAAGGTGGTGCAGGGGGGGAGAAAGAGCAAGACCTGGTGATGACTATGGCTCAGGTGATCAGTACCTTATAGCAAAGCTTAGAATTAAATTAAAGAAGATAAGAAAATCATCTAAGCAAGCAAGATACAATCCAACAAAATTGTAAGTGAATATGTAATGGAAGTGAAATTAGGTGATTAGACCTGGTGGACAGAGTACCTGAAGATCTAAGGACAGAAGACTGTGATACTGTCCAGGAGGTGGCATCAAAATATATTTCAAACAGAGAAGAGATTAAGACGATAAAAAGACTGGAAATGACCAACTAAAGAAGGAGAGCAAAAGGTAAGGGTGACAGGAACCAGTGTGACATTGAATGCAGCGTATCCGAGAACAGCTAAAGGTAAGGGTGACAAGAACCAGTGTAACATTGAATGCAGCATATCCGAGAACAGCTAAAGGTAAGAGTGACAGGAACCAGTGTGACATTGAATGCAGCGTATCCGAGAACAGCTAAAGGTAAGAGTGACAGAAACCAGTGTGACATTGAATGCAGCGTATCCGAGAACAGCTAGAGGTAAGGGTGACAGGAACCAGTGTGACATTGAATGCAGCGTATCCGAGAACAGCTAGAGGTAAGGGTGACAGGAACCAGTGTGACATTGAATGCAGCGTATCCGAGAACAGCTAAAGGTAAGGGTGACAGGAACCAGTGTGACATTGAATGCAGTGTATCCGAGAACAGCTAGAGGTAAGGGTGACAGGAACCAGTGTGACATTGAATGCAGCGTATCCGAGAACAGCTAGAGGTAAGGGTGACAGGAACCAGTGTGACATTGAATGCAGCGTATCTGAGAACAGCTAGAGGTAAGGGTGACAAGAACCAGTGTGACATTGAATGCAGAGTATCCGAGAACAGCTAGAGGTAAGGGTGACAAGAACCAGTGTGACATTGAATGCAGAGTATCCGAGAACAGCTAGAGGTAAGGGTGACAAGAACCAGTGTGACATTGAATGCAGAGTATCCGAGAACAGCTAGAGGTAAGGGTGACAAGAACCAGTGTGACATTGAATGCAGCATATCCGAGAACAGCTAAAGGTAAGGGTGACAGGAACCAGTGTGACATTGAATGCAGCGTATCCGAGAACAGCTAGAGGTAAGGGTGACAAGAACCAGTATGACATTGAATGCAGCGTATCCGAGAGCAGCTAGAGGTAAGGGTGACAAGAACCAGTGTGACATTGAATGCAGCATATCCGAGAACAGCTAGAGGTAAGGGTGACAAGAACCAGTGTGACATTGAATGCAGCGTATCCAAGAAGAGCTAGAGGTAAGGGTGACAAGAACCAGTGTGACATTGAATGCAGCGTATCCGAGAACAGCTAGAGGTAAGGGTGACAAGAACCCGTGTGACATTGAATGCAGCGTATCCAAGAACAGCTAGAGGTAAGGGTGACAAGAACCAGTGTGACATTGAATGCAGAGTATCCGAGAACAGCTAGAGGTAAGGGTGACAAGAACCAGTGTGACATTGAATGCAGCGTATCCGAGAACAGCTAAAGGTAAGGGTGACAGGAACCAGTGTGACATTGAATGCAGCGTATCCGAGAACAGCTAGAGGTAAGGGTGACAAGAACCAGTGTGACATTGAATGCAGCGTATCCGAGAACAGCTAAAGGTAAGGGTGACAGGAACCAGTGTGACATTGAATGCAGCGTATCCGAGAACAGCTAGAGGTAAGGGTGACAAGAACCAGTGTGACATTGAATGCAGCGTATCCGAGAACAGCTAAAGGTAAGGGTGACAGGAACCAGTGTAAAATTGAATGCAGAGTATCCGAGAACAGCTAGAGGAGATAGTGAGATATACGAGCAGTGCAAAGATCTGGAAGAAGACAACAGAATGGAAAAGACAAAGGATCTATCTGATCAAAAAGATTGGTGATATTAAGAAAATGTTCCTTGCAAAAATGGGCATAATAAAAGGCAAAAGGTGGAGTCTAACAAAAGCAAAAATTATTAATAAAAGATGTCAGGGATTTACCAAAGTACTACATATGCCAGCAAATTTGGAAAACATAACAGTGGTCATTAGATTGAAAAGAGGAAATTTGTATTAAAATCACAAAAAAGAATGATAATGTTAGAGTTATCAAGTTATTAAAAACCTGCACTTACAGTATTTCAGATGTTGGCATTGTAATGTTCAAGACTGTATAAGTTGGACTTCAGCAGCACATGGTCAAAAAACTGGCAGCTTCTCAAGCTGGTTTTATACAGAACAGACATTCCAGAAATCAAATTGCCATCAGTGGCGGGCTACTGTAGAAAGCAAAGGAATTTCAGAAAAGTGTTTACTTCTGCTTTTTTGACTACTCTAAGGCTTTTTAATGTATGAACCATGCAAATTGTGGAAACTTTGTAGAAAAATTAGGATAACAGACTGCCTTATTTGCTTCCTGAGGTATTTGGATGCAGAACAAGAAGCAATAGTTATAGCCAAATATGGAGTAACTGACTGGTTCAAGACTGGGAAAGGGGTAGAGCAAGGCTGTATATTGTCACTGTACTTATTCAGTTTATATGATATAGATGTCATGCAATGCAGGAATCAAAAGTGTTGGGAGAAATATTAACATCAGATAAGCAGATGATACCACTCTGATCGCTGAAAGTGAGGGGGAGCTAAAGGGCCTGTTGATGAAAGTAAAAGTAGAAAGAACAAAGGCTGGCATGTTACTCAACATAAAATAACAATAATAAAGAAAAGCTAAAATGATATCATCTAGCTGTACCAACTCTGCATATAGATGGGGGAGACTTGGAATTGGTGGCAGATTTTATTTTCCTGGGCTGATTGAAATCAACAGATGGTGGTTGCAACCGCAAATTTAAAAGAGGCTTCCTTTTTGGAAGGAAAGCATGGATAAGGTTATAAAGAGTAAAGACATTCATATAGGGAAATCTATGTTTTTTCCCAGAAACAACTTATGCCTGTGAGAGATGGAATTTAAGTAAGATTGTGAACTGCAAAGCTGATGCTTTTGAACTGTAGTGTTAGAGAAAACTTTTAAGAATTCTATGGAATGCAAGAAGATCAAATCAATCAGTTGTTATGGAAGTAAATCCAGACTGTTCAGTGGGAAGACGGCCTGATAGTAAAATTGAAATGTTAATAATTTGGCCATATAATTGACAACGGGAATCACTAGAAAAGACACTGATGATAGAAAGATCAAAGGCATGAGAAGAAGAGGGTGGCAACGGGTAAGGAGGATAAACAGCATTATTGAATTAATGAATGTGAATTTGCAAGAATTTAAAGGAGATTTTATTGACAGACAGGCCTGGTGTGCTAATGTCCTTGAGGCCACAAATAGTTGAATTTGACTAAGTGACTAAACAATAACTACTTACGTTATTTAAAGTAACTGATGCATACAGAGCTAAAAAAATTACTTAAAATCAAGTAAACAAGCAAAAGGCAACATTTGTAATATAAGGTATGAGTAAAAAGTAAGTCTGATAACAGTAAGGAGAGGCAACTTGAGGGTAGTAAGGAATAAAACTCCAGCAGAGGTAGCTATAATAATGAACTTGGAAAATTTCCAGTCTATGGCTATGGTCAGAGAAGCAAACTATGTACATATGTATTACAGAAGTTAAGATGATCAACAGTATGAAAAAAACATAGGCATTGAGTACTGCAGAGATTAGTGATGACTGAGAATCCGAGAAACTGAAAATGAACGACAAATGTGTGATATACAGACTTGATATCAGGATGGAAATTTCTGTAAAAATCATAAAATCTGTGAATGTAGAAACAAGTTAAAGCTGTCCATATGCAAGTAACTTTACCTATTCTGGGCATCAGCTATTACCTTATAAAAAGTAACTTATAAATGCTCTTACCCGTGACTACAAAAGTAGAGGTTATTGGATTCAATATCAGATTATTGCAACAGATGTACCAGCAATTATATGTTACACAACATGCTAAAAATTAGAGCTAATTGAAACAATTGTATGTGGAGGACAACATGTTGGAAGATTTTAAGAATGTCTTTACTGGTCTGGAAAGCTCTGCAAAACTACATCATATGCAAAATGAGCTTAACATTTTACAAATTGTGCTTTCACAAATGAAAATTCACGTGGCTTTGAAAGAAAGGATTGTCAGGGAATTACTCAGCATGGAACATACTGGCATGATCACAAAAAAAACTGAACTGATGGACTCAGGGAACAGTGTCATTAATGAAGTTCATAGGTAAATACTAGGCTACCAGTATGCAAACAATTATAAGTCTAGACAATAGTCAAGAGGTTAGAATCACACCTGTACTTTACATCTGTGAGGTAGAAACCTCAACTATTATGTTAACCTTACCCCTTTCAGGTTTATCAAGATTATGATATGTCTAGATCCTCAGAACCTTAACAAATCAGTAAAAAGGAAATATTGCTTACTTTGTCCACTTTGCACAAATGAAAAAGTTTAGTTTGGCATGCCAAATTAAGTATTTTCTGTGTTGTAGATGCTAACCATGAGTTTTGGTAAGTCATGCATGATAATGAATGCTCTGAACTGTAAATGTTCAACTCACCATTTGGGAGATAGAAATTCCTGTCTGGAATTTCATTTGCTACAGTCATGTTTCAGACAGCTGTGACTCAAATTGTTTAAGACCTGGGTTGTGTGGACAACATTACTGCCATTCAGGTCAGGGTGAAACTTTGGAGAGCATGACAGTAGACTGATCAACTGTTATAAAGATCCAGAGAAAATGACCTCAAGCTGAAAAAGCATAAGAAAAAGACTGAAACTGCAAAATTGAAGCACAGCAGTCACACGCACATATTGAAAAGAATCAGACACGTAAATGGAAAACTTAAGAGCTGTACCACGGCTATTTCCAGCTGAGGACATGCAAACATTACTAAGATTCATGGACTTGCTAAAGTACCTCCCTTACTTCATTCTTAGTGTATCCAAGGTCAGTTCTTTTCTAAGGAAGCTACTTGAGAATGAGGCACTATGACACTGGAAATTCACTCAGGATAAAAGTTTTGAAGTGTGTAGAACACTAGTAACATCAACACCAACACTAAAGATATTTCACTGGAAAACACATTAAAAACAGCATTACTTTTTTAAAGTAGTGCTGCCTTTACTGTGTTTGATTTTAAAGAATGCTTTACTTAAGAAGAATTCTACAAAATAAAATCAGTGTATGTATTTCTGAAGTAATAATGTTGTTGTGCAGTTTGGTATAGATAATTGTTCTGAATCTATCAAGAACATCTGTGTGCAGTTTCAAGTTTGTAAGTGTTCAACTGAGAAAACAGATGTACCTAGAAGCTCGGTCAGAAATGCCAGGAGCTAATGATAATGAATCAAATTACCTTTTAGAAGTTTTGGTGATTGGTAAATGTCAAGAATCACTGTTGGGACCTGATTTAATATTTATAAAATAGAGGCTTCCTTAAAAAACAAACAAACAAACATGAATACACAGAAGGTTCTTCACCGCTGAAGATAAAAGTTCAGAATGAATGTGGACTATTTGCTTATCTGTTATTGGAACATCTTTCACTAACAGTATGGTGAGCTGATATTTATGTAATTTATATTTAAATTAATTAGGATCAGTGCTAATGTGCTGATATCTTTTAGGGCTTTCAAATGCTAACATGGGCAGTGAGCACCACTTTAGTTCGGTCTCCTTAGAAAATTCAGATATTAAACAAGACTCTGCTGACTTAGTGTTAGCTCCCTGGAAAATTTGCATATTAGATGCTGCATGTCATAGGTAGATCAGACTGTGAAACTCTGGACTTTATCTGCAAGTGGTCCAATGCCTATTGACAAAGATAAAATATATTACCTTGGTGCTATTCCTTTATAACATTGGAGTGTTAAATGTGGACAGGAATGCAATCCTAGATTAATTCTTTTGAACATTTAGGGGCTAAATAATGCCTGGAGGACCATCTCTATAGTCATTTCCTATAAAATTCATAGGTTGGGTCGGATTGCTAACACAGTGCTATTTATTGCACTGAGAAATTCTGTTATTCAAAACAGTGCCCCGAATATTAACCTGCTGTTATTCGTAGGAATACTCAGATGGTGAACTGGGAACTGATAGCAATTCAGGACAATTCTCCAAGGCATTCCCAAGCTAAACAAAACATAAAATGCTGATTCAGCAAGATTCTTCCAGAATATTTTAAATTATTTTTGGACAGGAGTTGAAAAGCTAACTATGATATGTCATTGTGAACTTCAGAACTAAAAAAATATAGCTTGGTGTAACAACTTATTGCTGTTTTTATGGGATTCAATAGCTATTAAAATGCTGTTCTTCCAGGACACTGAGATGCTCTTTAATTGTGCAGTGTTAGGACAATTATTATTGCTGTATGTTACACTTAAATGACAAAACAATTGCAATAATATGTTGAAGAACACCCTGGTGATGTTACCATGTAGTGCTGAGAAACTCTTCCTAATTACAGCTGAACTGGCAAGCACTGCATGTGTAGCATGTTAGTAATGGGGTAGTACCGTTTGGTATTTAGTAAACAGTTTGGCTCTGGGTAAGGAATTCCATTTAAAATATTGACATAATACTCCCATAACAACATCTTGATGATATTGCAAAAGCTTAATGTTTGCTTATTGAAAAAAGCACTGTAAGGTTGAAGCTCAGGCACATGGAATGCAGCTCTAACTCAGCTCAGCTCAGCATTAGTCTGTAACACATTGGTACTTTCCTGTGAGGCCAGATGTTGAGAGTACGTTTCTGTGTATAAAATAAGCAAAAGGATTTGCAGAGTAATTTTTTATATGTGATTTCTAACCTAGTAAAATAGGCACAAAAGTTATTTCTTCAGGTGTTTTCCAAGTTCTTTAGTTTTGATAAGGGGCTTGTTGTTTTTGAGTCAGAGTGTACATCTAGGGACTGGGGAAATCAGATCCATGTGTAAACAAGACAGCTTTTTACATTATAACATTAACAATTTACTATATAGCCAGCTAAAACATCACTCATCAAATACAAGTAATAGTACCTGGCTAACAAAATACACCTCCTGTTCTGTGGTGGCATCCATCCACCATAGCCCAGGTCCCAACAGCTCAGTCTCACAATCCACATCTTCAGTCTATATTCCAGGTAAACAAAATATGCTTAAATTTATCTCAGTAAATACACACAGCATGTGAAACAAAATTTCTGAGTTGCATGCTTGGATGACTGCACAATCTCCTGACATACTAGTAATCAGTGAAACCTGGCTTAAACCACACATAAAGGATACTAAAGTACTTCCTCTAGGCTTTAATATGTTCAGAGCTGAACAACTCAAAAGAAAAGAAGGTGGTGTTCCAGTAATATATCCTGCTTCTATTTCTTTAACCCTTCACAACCAATCCATGCCCTCCTTTGACAAAGCTGAACTATTGATCACCTACTTTAAAATAACAATAATAAAAGCCTTTACATTATAGCTTTATACATACCTCCTGGCAATAACTTATCAACTCTGGAAAGTATATAAAAATATATCTCTCTGGAAACAGTAATATAGGTGAAGTCAACACTGACTGACAGAAACTTAACTTACAATTTCAAACAGATACCATAAACCTAGGTGGATTTTCTCAGCTAATTCCTCACCCAACCTTTTCCAGTTCCGCAAATCAAAATGACTCAATAATTGATTGGATTTTGGTCTCCCATCCTAATAATTTTTTTCAACACCAAAACACTTCCAGCCTCTATTTATGATCATCACCCCATCTGTACAACTAGACATTTCATATTTATGTAGACAACACACCTACAAGACAGTACAAAACCTATCCAAATTTGACCAGAAGGTCTTTACAAATTTATTAAACTCCATCAGTTGGTCCTTCATTAAATAAATAGCACTAGATGATGCATTTGAACAATTTAATTCTACATTTCTAAACACGTCAGACAGATTAGCTCGCACCAGAAGGAAAAAATTCAAAACCAGATATACTCCTTGTGTTTCTGTCTATACCAGATCACTCATGCAAAAAAGAGACAAGACTTGGACAACTTACCTAAAACATAAGACTCACAATAATGTACAGCATTTCAAATCACTGGGTAACCTTGTAAAGAAACAGGTTAATTGAGACAAAAAATATTGTATACAAAGTCAAAAAATCAGCACAAATCCAGTCCAAAAACCTTCTGGTACACTATCAAAAAAAAAAATCCTAAACTCAGGAAGTTAGTCCTCCCCCCCAACCCTCCTGTGATATAGCAGCTCAATTTAACTCTTACTTCATTGATAGCATAGCTTCCATCACTAACAAATTCCCTCCATCTCAATCTACCCTCTCTCAGCCTCCTATTACCTGTCACCCCACATTTTTCTTTCAAACAGTTCCTACTTCCTTTATCAATTCCCTCCTGTGCAAGCTCAAGCCATGTTCTCCCTCAGCAGACAATCTTAACGAAGTTCTAAAAATGTCTGCTGACTCAATTGCCTACCTAGTCTCAATAATCATTAATAGATACATCAATGAGTCTTATGTCCCCTTCCTGTGGAAAACAATCCTTCATCCTTCCTCTCCACAAAGGTGGCATCTCCACAGAAATCTGTAATTATAGGCCAATTGCATTCTTTCATCACAATCAAAAATTCTAGAAAAATGTATCCATAAACAACTTTTTCAATACCTACTTGACAATAATCTTCTTTCTCCAACCCAGCATAGATTCAGACCAGCACACAGCACTATCACTGCTCTTCTGTCCTTTAATGACACTGTCAAGAAAGCTTGTGACCCAGGAAACTTTGTCTCTTCTCGGTTCTTAAATCTATCTAATGCCCTTGATGCTGTCTTCCATCCCCAGCTGTTATCCCAACTATCTCTTCTGGGCTTAACCAAAACATCCTTTCAATGGTTCACCAGCCATCACTCTAACAGATATCAGTCTGTCAAATGGAACTCTAACTTCTCTCCTTAGTTACCTGTTAGTACTGGGGTACCCCCAAGGCCCAATACTAGGTCCACTTCTCTTCAACATTTTTATTAACCATTTTAATACTGCTACTAAACAAACCACCCTAATTCAATATGCTGATGACTCTACATTAATCTGCTCTGCCAAGGTTCTCTCTCATCTACAGAGTTTAATGCAAGAAGCATTCAATTCCATTGACTCTAGGCTCACCAACAACCATTTACTACTTAACCCAAAAAACTACATTTCTAGTATTTTTATCAAAACAGTTTTCTACAAATGCCTCTAACATTGCTATTACTTCTCTGAACAATACTTCAGTCCACGTGGTTTCACATACAAAACTGTTAGGTGTAACTATTGACAACAATCTTAAGTTTGACCTACATATCAGCAACATCATAAAAAATAATCAAAAATTGGGCATGATGTATAGGTCTGACAAATTCATCTCTAACTCCACAACAGTAACCCTTGCTACCACCTACCCTGCCTTCTATACACTTCACCTATTCTAATCAGTCTTCATTTTTCCCTCAAAGCAAAACTTAGTCAATGTTATAATAAAATAGCTAAATTTACCACAGGGCAGGCCCACTACTCTCACCATTGCTTTGCTTCCAAGTCCATAAATTTGCTCAAACTACACGACCTTCTCACCTTTAATCAACTAACATTAACTAACAAAATACTGTACAACTCCTCATTTTTGCAAACTACATCATCACTACCTCAACACTCTATTCCATATTGTGACCTCTGCTCCTCTCACAAGTATCTACTATCTATTTACAAACCTCAAAGATCTAACAGGGTTAGTCTGCACCCTCACTGTGTTGCCAAATCATGGAATAGCATTCCAGAAGCAATTAGACTTACTGTATACCCCAGTACTATACCATCAAGTCTAGGCTGAAAGAACATCTAACCATCAGTTGGGTCTGCCCATGCTCCACGCCATCTTAGTTCTCTTTTCTATTCCCTCCTTCCACACTCGTAATAGACTTTCTCCTGATATATCCTACTTCCCTTCCTGCTTTACCTACTTTCTAGACTCGCCTCTTGTTAATTCCTTAACATTCTAATATCCTTTCTTTATATTCTTACACTAACCTTTATCTGTCCCAGAATTTACAACTAGTTCTCCCTATTACTTATTCTGTTATATATTTTTCATGCATCATTATATAACATGCATACTAGAAACTCTGTTCTATCTTGTATATAATGTATTATCAGCTTTATTACTTGCCTTATATTTTGTTTATTTTCTTTTATTGTATACACAAATTGTACTACTTTGTTATTGTCTTAATATTGGTAACCATTGTTCAATTTTTTTTAATTCTGTTTAATGTTTACTGTACAGCTTTTCTCCCCGGGCCTCCTCTGAAAATGGGTTCATACCCAGTCTGACTTTCCTGGTACACAAATGTCATATAAATAAATAAATAAATAAATAAATAAATAAATAAATAAATAAACTGACCAATAAAAGCAAAAAGCCACTTGCTGTACTGAGAGTGGCAGGAATGAATGTGAGCAGTTTTAAGTGTAACACAAATTTATTTATCAGCTTTTCATTCAAAGGACTTTATCAGAAAAATACACTAACCAAATAAATGGGAAGACTGACTTTCTTGAGTCACAGTATAATTTGTTTTTAAGAAAAAAAAATACTGAAAAAAAAAGTCCATCAGAGGCATTCATAGTGTTCTCTGGTCATATATCCTGTCACACTTTTTAAAACATGAATTATGCAAGTTATTATTATTATTGCTATTATTATTGTACAAGGTTCAAAATATTTTAGTGGATGTGAAAATCTATGAATCAGAAGGACTGTATGGCATTCAGTGAACTTAGTTTAAAGGAGGGAGGACTGCAACAGAACTTGGGAAAACCAAGTATTCAGTAGAATTATACTTACATTTCATTATACTGTTTGCCTGTGTTAGAATACCTGTTATACTGCCTTGGTGATAAAAACAATGCAGTATAACAACATTTGTAGCACAGAGTTTCAGCACCATGAGGAAAAAAGAAAGCCTGTTGATATAAATAAATAAATACATAAAATAAACAAAAAGTAAAAAAAAAATGACTAATTTCAAACAAATGAAGACAGGTCAACAATACAACTACTGTGGGAGCTTATAGCAGCCTGACAAGAAAAACAACTAGTCATATCACCTGTTCTGTTAGAAAAGTCACTAATGAGAAAAAAAACACTACAGTGAAACAAACATGAGAAAGGGACAGGGAAATTAAAATTAATAAAAAACAACAAGAACAAAACATTCAATATGGTATGTGCTACAAGGAGTAAATCAACTATAACATTCTTTACCAGGGAATTATGTGTCTTGAGATGTGCTGCAGAATTGTAGTATACTATTTTGGAGCCCCTCAACCACACACAAACACACACACACACACACACACACACACACACACACACACACACACACACACACACACACACACACACACACACACACAAAGGTATTTTCTTCTTTTAAACTGTGGCAAATTGCTGCTACAATTTATAGGACACATGGAATGCAATAGGTGTTCAGTCTTGTCTGTAAATGCAATATGCCGATAAGCAGTGAAGAGTGATCAGGACTGGCTGATCATGCCACCTAACTTTGTGCCCTGGATGGCTGTCTCCTTGTAATAATATTCATATGACTTTCTGTCCTGGAGTTATAGAGATTATTATCAAGTCTCTAATCAACAGCAGCTTGCTATCTGTTTGAGACATGGATGTCAAGAAATTTACTATAAAACCACTTGACAGGTGAATGTTAACATCCACACTAAGAACACAACTGGGTTATCATCAAACAGACCCAATCATATTTTCTACAGTCTGTGGACCTTTGCTTGTTTCCATGTACTCCAAAAATTAGAGAGAAATGTATGAGTCCTAAGTATTTTACAGATATGACAATGTAACACACTTAGTGCTGACACGCAGAGTGCGACACCACTTTAACACAATTAGCGCTGACACGTAGAGTGTGACCACCCCTTTAACACACACAGCGCTGACACACAGAGTGTGACCACCACAGAAGAATGGTGCAAGCTGCAGTTTCAAAAGTCAGTTTTTTTTAAAAGCTGAGTTAATTGATTTATGTTTATAAAACTGTTTGCACTTCTTGCCACTGTGGTGGCTGCTGACAGCTGTTAATGGTATACAATTTGCCTACGTTTGAGCGCTTGTTACACTGTCAAGACCAGAGCTTAACAGGGTAATTGGTACATAACAAAAGGGTAAACATAACAACATTCTGTCAGAAAGGTGCCTAACATGCATGTCTCTGCCCCAGTTTTGCGGCATAATTTCAGTGATGAATTAATTACATCAGTATTACTACATAACTTGAAGTCTAATTGTCTGGTAAACATAACTCTATTCCCTGTAATCCTCTGTATTAATAAAGTTAGTTCCTCTGATTTTTAAGATAAGTTGCTTTGATCTACAGCATCCAGTATGTGTTAGTCTTCATGGTGAAACACTCCATGCGATTTTCTTTTTTACTTGTTTGCTGAGTAAACTCCCCTTCCATCCCAAGTGTGTCTGTTCAAGGATAATCTGGGATCACTCTTTGGTTAACTGTCTTGTGTGGAGTCACAAAAATTCATAAGAGCATAGGACAAATTGATAGATCTTGCCAGATCTAACCTAATTTCATTTTTATTTATGCTTGCTGTATATCTATAAAATATAAAGATTTCATGAAAAAAATCTACATGTAGCTGTCTTTCCTCAGAATGTTTAGGGGCTAAACGTTTCTTAATTTTTTGTAAACACCATAACAGAAGGAAAGTGTGACAGTATTTCATGAAACTTGCATATTTTGTCTAGCTTTGGCAGGTCATGGAAGGTAACAATACCTAGACAGTGATGACGCCTGATTCCATTTCTCACCAAGTCACAGGATGTGAATTGCAGATGGCAGCTGATGTGGGAATTAGGCCATGCCCAATAGAAAAGTAACTTTATTTCTTGACAGGGTAGTCCAACATGGTCCATAATTTAAAGATAAGGTACCATTTTGTTTCATCAGCAGAGTAAGCAAGTCA